>NW_017672449.1:135917-183796 GCF_001879085.1 Nicotiana attenuata | reverse complement strand
GAAATACAGTGAAGGGCAGTTGCGGGAATCACGCAGGAGAGATCACTAGTAAGAACTTTGATTAGAGTAGGATATTACTGGCCTAAAAGTGGAGGAAGAAGCGGAAAGTTTTGTAGCTAAATGTGATAAATGTCAAAGCTACGGTAACAACATGCATAGACCTGCAGAGTTGTTACATGCGGTCATATCACCATGGCCATTCATGAAGTGGGGAATGGATATCGTGGGTCCATTACCACAAGCAAAAGGTCAGGTAAAATTTTTGCTAGTACTTACTGATTACTTCACTAAATGGGTAGAAGTAGGAGCATTCAAACAGGTACGAGAAAAGGAGGTCAAAGACTTCATTTGGCGTAATATCATCTGCCGATTTGGTGTACCAAAAGAGATTGTATGCGACAATGGCCCTCAATTTATCGGAGCTCAAGTCACTGAGTTTTTTGAGAGCTGGCAAATTAAGAGAATCACATCTACACCTTATCACCCAGTAGGCAATGGGCAAGCAGAATCAACGAACAAAGTCATAATCAACAATTTGAAGAAACGTTTAGAGGAATCAAAGGGTAATTGGCCTGAAGTGTTACCCGGAGATTTATAGGCATATCGCACGACAACAAAGACGAGCACAGGTGAAACTCCTTTCTCTTTAGTTTATGGAGCTGAAGCATTAATCCCAGTTGAAATAGGAGAACCGAGTACAAGATTCTCACAAGCAACACAAGAATCTAATGATGAAGAGATGCGGGTCAATTTGGATCTACTAGAAGGCAAGAGAGAAGCCGCATTAATAAGAATGGCAGCACAAAAGCAAGTGATCGAACGATATTACAACAGAAAAGCACGACTGCGATACTTCAAAACTGGGGACTTCGTGCTTAAAAAATTTTTTCAATCTACAAAGGCGGCCAACGCGGGTAAACCAAGTCCTACCTGGGAAGGACCCTACAGAGTTCGAGATATTGCAGGAAAAGGAGCATACGAGTTGGAAACAATAGACGGGAAGGTGCTTCCTTCGCATTGGAATGCAATTCATTTGAAGAGATATTACTTCTAAGGAAAAACCCACGGTCAGGTATCACCATGTTAAATTATATTTGTTTTTGAATTGTTAAAATTTTACTAACGATTTTAGATGATAGGCAAAACGCTAACCCGTACTAAATGATGAGTCACGACCTATAAGGCGAAATGGAATAAACTAAAATTCCTGACCCAGGGTTACAATTATTCTGATAGAAATTTAAACGGGTTAAGCAGTCTTCATCTATAATCGTACCTCCGAGTCCCGTATGTATTTCCTTTTCAGGAAAAGGACCGATGAGGGAAGCTATCAAGTGCTCGAGGCTTCATACTTCAACACTCAAACACTTGGGGGACTACATAATATACACAAGTATATATAAAGAGGGCAGAGAAGATTGAAGAAAAATCAAGCCTGGGAAAAAGTCAGGTGCAGAGTAATAAAAGTCAAATGAAGTCATGAGCCAAGGCTAAAGAAATCCTTACTGTAATTAGGGTAAAAGCTGTGTACTAAAGCAGGTTGTAAAGAAAAACCTTGCATTTATTGTTCTAAAACGGGTTATAAAGAAAAACCTCGTGTTTATTATTTTTCTAAAAAATCTATTACAAGAAAAAACAACTACGAGAAAGTTATAGATGTAATTCAAGCACATGTAAAGTATTATTCAAAACTTGTCAAAATTCAGAAATAAAAATTTCTCGAAGTTATTGCAAAAAACATGTGTTTTCCTATTTCTTTTATCGTATGATCACACCATCATGAAGTTGAGACGTCTTCTTCATTAAGTGTCAAAATATAAAAGGGCCCTCTTTTATAAAACTCATGTTATTTAGTCATGGGATTAACAGAAGCATTTTTCAAAGAACAAAAATGCAGATTATTCTTTAAGTCCTTAAAAATAAAAAGGCAAGGATAGAACATACGGAAGTGCAATGATAAATAAAAGCTTCCTAATATTTAAAACTAAAGACTAAGTATAAACTTAGTCATCGAATTGTTTATACAAAATGCCCCATAACAAGACTTGGGGACTTGTACTTCTAAAAATCAACCCTCAAGTAATAGCCAAGGGTTTGATTACAAAAACTCTCAAATGAACCCAAGAGTTTTAAATACTGTTTTCCAAATAGGTACCTGCAAAAAGGGGAAATTCAAAAACAGATATAAAATTTTTTTTCACTGAGAGGAAATGATTGAAGAAGGATCATCAGCGGGCTCAACTGGAACATCATCGCCAACAGAAGTGGGTTGATTTCCAACCATTGGAGTATCAATAGATGAAGTTTCAACTTGACTTGCAATAAGGGGCACGATTGAGCTTGAAGAGGGTGCATCACCCGAGGCAATTCCAGCGGTCATGGGGACTTTAACCGCATAAGTTTCAGTTAAGGGAGCCTCACTCACCGGAACTTCACCCACGGGAACATCAACTCCGTAGCTTTAGCTTCGGAAACTTCAATCCCGGGAGAAGGGAAATCCAATGGTTGTTGAGATTTTTCAATAGTCTCCATCACCTTAGCTAACTCTGACTCCAGATTAAAGTTTTCTTGGCTGGCTTCAACTAAGGCATCACGACGGGAGTTCAGAAAAGCCCAGCTTACATCAACTGCAGCCTTATCTTCAAGAAGCTCATAATCTCTTTCCCAAGCAGCAATTTCATTTTTGAGACCTTCATTTTCGTTCAGAGCTGAGTTATAAGAGGCTTGGAGAGAGGCATGAGATTTTTCTAAGGCCTTCACCTGGTCTTCAGAAGTTCGCAGATTTTCTTGGGTCTGAGTCAAATTCTGCATCAAATCTCCAACATAAACTTCTTTTTGACTTAAAAGAGCTCTCAGCTCTCTAATCTCTTCACTTGATTTAGATAACTGTTCTGAGAAAGAAGACTCGAGACGCTCTCTTTCTTTCTCAGCCTGACTTGAAGAAGCCTTGACAACCGCAAGCTCTGAAGTTAATGCTCTCACCTGCTGTTCCAGGTTATTCTTACTCTCTTGTAAATCTTTTATTGTTACTTAAGCACTATCAAATTGATCCTTCCAATTAGCTGCTTCCAACTGAAAGTCACGAGCTTCCCTCTCTGAATCAAGAACAGCCTTTTCAGAGTCACGTGCCACCTTCTCTAATAAAGAAATTCTGCTCATCAGCTCTGTACCAATAAGGTTGGCCTGAAAATGATAAGGAAAGAAAAATTAGAATTCTAGAAAAATTCTGGCAAAATTAAAGAAAGAAGGGGCATACCTTCAAGGTGGAATGAACTATGTCGTTCATCAGAGTCAGGCAGCTATGGCTATTCATTTTTTCTTTCTCAATTGGGCCTATTAAAGGTTCAAGCCAAACATCCGCCTGACCGGATTTCCTCAAAGGTGTGTTAGGCAAGGCACTTCGATAGTCCACGCTCCTCATATGCAAACCTTTTTGCTTGTAGAACCCGCTTTCTACATTGTGGACAGTAGAAGGAGGAGCGGTAAGAAGAAGTAAAACACACAACGGGAGGTGCGGAAGAAGTTAGAGGCAGATAATGAAGGAACCAAAAGGCACGACAGAAGAAGGAAGGGAAGGAACTAAAGATATGGGAGTTGAAGAAGAAGATAGGAGGTTCATCCAAAACGGGTCTAACTCGCCACTCTCAAAACCACTAATGAAAAGCTGGTTAATCGACTCGTGAGTATCATGAGGGGTGCAACCATCATCATCAAGAGACGAGATTAACAGGCCCGGTAGGAGAAAGATTGATGATGAAACTTCAGCTTTATCAGAGACGATACGTCTCCGAACTCTTGGCCTTTTCACCAAGGAACCATCTCCTCTCTTCTTCGTCTGAGCTATCATCGTCTGTGTTTTTCTTTTCAGAAGAATATCCTGAGCAACTTTCTAAAGAAAGTTGGGTTCCTAAACGAGAAGCAGCAACTGCTTCAGCAGTAACACCTCGAATAGCAAAACCTGACAAAGAGAAAATTGAAAGTTAGGCAATAAAAGGAAAAATCTTACATACGAGAAAACAAAAAACTCATATCGTGAGTCTTTACTTTCCAACCATGACGATTGGAATAAAATTTCCAGACCTAGCCTCCATAGGAGCGATCTTCAACAATTTATCTACCCACCACGAAAATTGGGAATGTTCTCCACAACTCCCATGGTTGCTAAAAAAAAGAGAAACAAAGTTAAAGAAATTTGTAAATTCGAAAGAAAGAGGTACGGGAGAGATGAGAGACTTCCGTGCAAAGTTCCACTTCTCAGGGAAGGGAACGTTTTGTTTACCCACTAAACCAACTGTGGGAGCAGCAACAAATCGGGCATACCAGCCACGATCCTTATCATCTTCTGGGCTTACCAAAACCCTCTTACTCCTAGCCACTAAGGTAAAGACGCCATTACGAAAAAGTCTAAGGGAGTATAGATGAATTAGGTGGGAGAAGGTGAAATCAACGTTTGCCAAATTGGCCAGATGCCTTAAACAAGCAACAGCCCTCCATACAAGCGAGCCAACCTGTGCTAAACAAACTTTGAAGAAACGACAGAAATCGAGAATTACTGGGTCGATAGCTGGTTTAAACCCAAGAGTAAAAGGGTATGTGTAAACGAAAGAGAATCCAGTCATATATGAAGTAATCCTCTGATTTGGATTGGGATTACAATGGGAAAATCGTTACTCCAGTGACAATCTTTGCGAACTATGGGAGCTAAAATCTCTGTAATCATAGTGGGGTAAGCATCAACACGATCCAAACCAGAAATTTGGGTCTGAAGTGATTGTCTATCATGCTGAAAAGATAAATCGTTAGGGACTATTTCTTCTACCAAGAGTTCCTGTAATGGTTCAGAGGCCTCCTTGTTCTTAGAAGATGATTTTTGAGTAAAAGAACCTCTAGTTCTAGAGGAAGAACCAGGGCTAGGAGAAGGCATGGCAGAACCACCACAACGAGAGGATCCTAAGCTACGAAGTCTCCCACCTCTTCTATGTCTAACAGGGGCATTGGGAAAATTGTCTAAAATAGGAACTCTCTTAGGGTTAGGGTTCGAAGAAGACATGATGAAGAAGAAAAAGAAGTAAACAGAGATTCGCACAATCAAGTGTTCAAGGAAAAAGTTTTATGTGGTAAAAAGTGAAAGGAAAAATTGAATTTATACTGATGGGCGACTGTCAAAAGTAAAAACGCAGTAATGGAAGGATCACAATAATGGTAACTGATACTTCATGAACAATAGAGCCGAAAAGACAGCCTGAAAAAGTGTTGTAAACTGTGGAACCAATAAGAAGATGACACGTGTCTAAAGCATTAAATGGAAGTGATAATTAAAGCGTCAACTCTGTCAGAACATTAATGGTGACAAAAAATTCTCCTTTAATGAATTTCACTTCCCAAATATTCAAACTGATGAATAAATGGAAAGTGGGGGGACTATCTGTATTGGGGAAAATTATATTTATATATATGGTGACGTGTCATGGCACGTAGACTGATCAAGCAGTCAAAGAATTAAGGTTGGTTAACAGACACGAGCAACAATAGATACGAGCAAGTTAAATGAAGAAGGCACGAGCAGTCATACAAATAATTCAACGTTTGTACCTATTCAAGACATTCAAAGGTCAAAGATCGAGAAGAGACAAAGGAATGAATCTGACAGCAAAAAAGAGTCCAGATACAGCATTTAATGAGTATTAAATACTAGAAACGTTAGAGAATATGTATTTAATGTATATGATTTCATAACGTAATATTTAAGGTCATTAAATTATCCATAATTGTCTTATTATGACAAAGGGAAAGTCTGTATTCCTAAAACAGCTATAAAAGGGAAAGTCACAAACAACTGTAAGGACACGAAAAAACACGACTGGAATATACTTTGTTTTATTTGCTTTCTGATTATATTATTCAAAATCTCTTTCTTATATACTTTTCCGATTATCAGTAACCCGAGTTCTTCTAAATTCAAACTTTGACCTAAAATCTAATTTTTGGTTAAACAAAATCGCCTATGGAGTGTTTGAGTTTGAAAGAATGAAGAAATGGGTTGAAAATTCGTCTAAGTATGAAAAATGCAGGCCTCAGATGTGGGAAATGCGAACATGGGTTCGCAATTGCGAACCCAGCAGGTCGGGGAAATGCGAGACTTTTGTTCGTATTTGCGAACACAGGCCAGTTGGGGAAGCTTCGCATTTGCGAACTTCTTGGTCGCATTTGCGACCTCTGGCCAACGGGAGCACCTTCGCATTTGCGAAGAAATTCCTCGCATTTGCGAGGAGGGTCAGACCTGGGCTAACTTCGCAATTGCGAGAAGCCTTCGCATTTGCGAATATCGCATTTGCGAACCAGGCTTCGCAAATGCGAAGCCTACAGGTCTGAAGCACCTGATTGAAAATCTGCAACTCCAAAGCTCAAAAATGCAACTCGACACCTATCCAAAAGTCACCCGAGCCCTCGGGGCTCCAAACCAAACATACACACAACCTCAAAAACATCCTATGGACTTACTCGTGCGATCAAATCGCCAAAATAACATCATATACATCGATTCAAGCCCCAAAACTCAAGATTTCTTCCAAATTTTCATAAAACACTAATTTTCCATTTTAAGTCCGAAACACGTCAAATGACGTCCGTTTTCAATCAAATTTTATAGAAAGCGCTTAAATCACATATAAGACTTGTACCGGGCATCGGAACCAAATACGAGCCCGATACCATAGTCTTCTGATCAAATTTCCTTTCCATTTTCCTTAATTAATTTCAGAAAACAATTTCACACAAAAATTCATTTCTCGGGCTTGGGACCCCGGAATTCGATTCCGGGCATACGCCCAAGTCCCATATTTTTTTACGGACCCTCCGGGACTGTCAAATCACGGGTCCGGGTCCATTTACCCAAAATGTTGACCAAAGTCAACTTTAATCATATTACTATCAAAATTCATCAATTGTTTTACACAGAATTCATATTTAAGCTTTCCGGCAACACGCTCGGACTACGCACGAAAATCGAGGCAAGTAAAAGTGAGGTTTTTAAAGCCTCGGAAGCACGGAATGAAAGAGAAAACAGGTGATGACCCTTTGGGTTGTCACATTCGACTTTCCTTTTTGAAGTCTGCGAACCAAAAATTCTAAGTAAGGAATTTTGTTAACCCGGGAGAAGGTGTTAGGCATTCCCGGGTTCCGTGGTTCTAGCACGATCGCTTAAACTATTATAATTGGCCTATTATCTGATTTTAATACATGTTTTAACCTATGATGCATTTTTAGCTTATTAACCGCTTTTAAATATTTTTGAAATGCTTTTAGGAGGATTCAACGTTATTTAAAACACGCCTTGAACCATGCCACATGAAATGTACCCGCGGTTCACGACACGCTTTAATTAACATTGTTAAGAATTGGGTCACATGAAATGCACACCCGAAATTAGTAATTTAAGAAAATCAATTTAAATAGCGCGCCTAAAGCAACTACGTAATTTCGAATTTAAAACAAGGTTTGCGAGGGCCATGGAAATTTCAATTGATGGCACACCTCGATTTTAAAGAGTTAGTATTAATTATCCGAGTGCCATGGGTTATCTAATTTTGCTTATGGCACACCTCAAGTCTAATTTTGAAGGAAGTTTAAACTAATCTTTTGAGGGCCATAAATTATAACTTGCTTAATTTGGCACGCCTCAAATCTAATTTTAAAAGGGCTAATTAATTAAAGAAGGCTTAAAGGGATTTGAATTTATTTTAGGCTAATGTTCAAACCAATTTAGAAAAAATTAATGGGCTAACGTTAAAGGCAATCAAGTACTTGGTTGAAGAGGCCTGGACTGACAGGAATTAGAGGAGATGTTGTGCCCGAGCAACAGGCCCAAACACCATAGGACATGCGATTCCTGTTTACAGATGGCCTCAAATCCAAGCCCAAAATGAGCCCAAACTTGGTTAGGAGAGGAACGTGGAAAGGAACAGGACCCAGGATCGAGTCCCCTACAGAATAAATGGACATTTGGATCAGAAGAGCCTTTGGCTCTAAATTGCCTCTTTAATGGCTCAAGCTTCATTAAACTTACACAATTTCAGCAAAATAAACATGAAATGCATTATCTAATTAAGTTGCAATTATGCTGAAAGTGGAAATATACTGAAATTAATGTCATGATTTTATACACAATGATGCTTACTAGGGATGTTCTAAGCATTCGAACTGGAAATCAAAATACATCATCATATTGCTAAAATTGTTCAATTACCAAACCAACATTTTTAAAAGAAAACAGTGAAGAAATCCATAAGATGATTAACTGCAGCCTTACAATCAATACCAGCTTGAACAAATGTGAATAGAACCTAACAGAGAGATTTCTTCATCTAACTTAGGGCTATAGAATTTACACCTCAAATTAATCCCTTCTCCAATGCACGACAGTAGCAAACAATCCCACAAGATCAGCATACAACTGACTTGAGTCTAAGAAAAAACAACAAACTCTCAACAGAATCAAACAACAACCAGCATTGATCCACTTTATACCATATCAATAACATGAGAAAAGGCTAACAGAGTACACATAGATTAGGCTATTACAAACAATGAAAGAGATGGACAAATCAGAGTAGTAACATTCAGTAAACAATTTGTATTCATCTTGTTTTCCACATTTAAACTGTATGTTTACACTTCAAAATGCTATTCATAGCTCAAGGAATACCTGGAAATCAAGAGAAGAAACAATGAAAGTGAGGAATCAAACAGCAGCAGAAGAAGATGTACTTCAGCAGATCAACACAGCAAAAACCAGCTCCCTTAAACCATTTGAATACCAGATAGTGCAGAAAAACCTTTTAAAACTCTTTAACTACTGCTAACAATGAGATTAAAGACCAATTTCCAGTAGTCTTTTTCCTCAAAAATGATGCAGGAATTCTAGTGTAATTTTCAGAGTATTTCCTTTAGCCGTTTATGATTTTTTCAGTGTTGTCTTCTCTAAATTCTGACTTGAGAGTGAAGTAATAGGCCTTTTATAGAGGCTCCTTAGGGCAGCAGAAATAAACTTCAGTTTTTGCCCATTACTCCTTTTCAAATTTTCGTTTTTGCTAGTTAGTCCTTAATTTTAAAATCTATTTTTTTAAACTAGCCCCAACCCCACCTTCCTAGCAGCTTCCTAAATCAGTTACACAAGATTCCCTAGACTGAAAACCCTAAATTACCCTTTAAGCACCTCCCAATTACCTCAGCAGACCACATGGGTCAGGTTTGACCCAAGACTTAAACCAAAATGAATGGGCTTCCCTTGAAAATGGTCAGAAATGACCCCAAAGCCCAAACCAAATCAGAAATCAATTTTAGTGATTCATGAGAAACAGAAGAAGAAACAACTCGAATGATTCAAAACTAAAATCTAACTAAATGACTGATTACTAACACAAATAAGCATAGAATTAACTAGATCACTAAGTCGAAACAACCTAATTAAACTTAACATGACATGAATAACAACTAAACAGGCAAATGAATAAACCAAACAAAAATCAGGGAACAGTTTTTAAAATTTGAAAAGAAAAACTGAAAAGCAAACGGAACAAATACGAATACAAATCAATCCAAAGGGAAAAACCTAGGTTCAGAATTTGAACCTTTGCTAAGTTTCAAACAGAAGAAACTACCTAAAGAAAGGTGAAGAAAAGAAGGGGAATAGATGGTGAAACAACAAAACGGACAGAAAAATAAAAGAAAACTTACCGACTTAAACTCGAAAACAACACTGGACGCTCCGATTTAACCAAAATCAATGCTAATCGCTTGTTCTTTATCAAGAACTAGCGAGCATCATTAATTTTGTGTTAAATAGGACTTTGAAACTTAAAACTTGGAGGCCTAGGTCTTGCATGCCACAGATCCGAGGGTAAGGCGATTTGGGGTTTAGGGCTTCAACCTTTGATTCAAGATTCGAACAAGTGTAGAGGAATTCGAGGGACGTGGTTTTGGGTTATGGAAAGAGGATGGGCTAAGGGTTATGGGGTGTGATTTCAGGGATGATTTGAGGTGGCGCCGCCACCGGGGGAGTGAGGATTTTAGGGGTGGCGCTAGGGTTCTTGAGGATCTCTGAAGGTGGAGGTGAATGAAGGCGTGTTTGGACTGGGGGGGGGGGGGGACCTGTTCGGACACTTATATGGGAAACTAGAGATCAGTTCATGGCCTTCTGATCAAACGAAATCAACGGCTCCCATGAAAAGAGGTGCAAACGGGGTCGTTTGGTTAGACAAGGGATTTGGATCGGGTATGGTGTGGTTGGGTCGGGTCTTGAACGGTTTCAAGGGGATTTAAACACTTGGGCCTGGGGAAAATTTAATTGAAAAGCCCAAAATCGGATTCTCTTTTATTTCTTCTCTTTTTCCTTTTCAATTTCAAATCCTTTTTCTTTTCAAATTAAAATAAAAACCTAAATTAACTCTTAGAAACTAAATTAACTTACCAAAAGATTAATTACTCAACATAGTATTTACAATATTAATTAAATCCTAAATTTAAAGAGAAACCATAAAATTCAAAATTAAAGAGTTAAAATGCAAAAACGAACTATTTTTGTGATTTTTCATTTCTATACAACAACTAATTTACTAATTACTCTAAAAATATATAATTAAATCCTAAATGCAAATGCAATGTGTTTTTGTATTTTTCATGAATTAAATAAAACTAAACATGCACAGAAAAAATGCAAATAATTAGAAAAATTCTACAATAATTCCTAAAATAACAAACAATTAAAAGAAAAAATCTAATTCCTTGGAATTCTGTAGGAGTAATTCATGTGGGGCAAAAATCACGTGCTCACGAGTATATGACACAAAAAATAATAAGAAGAGTATCCCAAGCTTAAAGTTTATTAAGCTCATCATATTAAAAGATCAAAGTCTTAAAATATTTATTAATTTTAATAATTTAATTATTCTTCATATTTAACTTATTAATATTGCATACGAATTATAAATTTAGATAAAAGTAACGATGTTAAGCTAACCTTCTCACAAGCGGATTCAAATGTGTTTGATGAAGATGATGTGTGTGTTGGATATCTCATAAACGTCATGGACATTCTCTTGAATATTTTTTTTGAGTTTTGACTTTTAGTGAATGAAATATAGTCTTGTCTTTTACCTTTTTAGTATTTATTGTTGTATACTGGAACAGTATAAAGAGTTATTAAGTTCTGTGAAATTTTTTCGATAAGATTTTTTTAACTTTTAAATATTTATCATTTTTTGGGTTAGAACTTAAAAAATATATATAATTATATCTATGTCACGACCCAATTTCCCAAACCCTGTCGTCATGGCGCCTCTCGTGAAGACAAGGCCAGCCAACAGAACAACAACGCCTCTTTTAACAGTTACTTAGCATGAATAAGTCTGAATCATAGATAATGAAATCATATTGCGGAGTAAACGTGATAAAACAGGGATCCCATCCCGACTCAGCTCGAAATCGGGGTGTCACAAGTCACGAGCATCTAGAAGGATTTTCTATACAACTACAAAGCCTGTAATACATAGAATAAAATCTGGAATCAAAAGGAAGAAATCCGGTGCCGCGAATGCTGGTGGTCACCTTGCTCAGCTACAATAGCAAAATCCTCAACCAGCTCAAACCCGCTACCGGGAAAAAACCAATACCTGCATCCGCACGCGAGGTGCAGGGAGTAAAGTGAGTACTCCAACTCAGTGAGTAATAAAGGTAAATAATAACTGAGCAGCAAGAAACCACGTAAAGCAAGCCATCATGCTATACAGAACAGTGTAACCCTTTGAGAAAACAGTGAAACCGTGAAATCTTTAGAAATATCTGGACTCAGTTTAAAACCTCTTTTGAAAACATCTTTTTTTTCCCAACAGTTAAGCAAATGAATGCGAAACAGATAGTGCAAGTCAGCACAACAGTCAGCCCCTCGGGCAGCACTCCATTAACAAATAACACCAGAGTATCAGGTAAACAGTGCAAGAAGTAGCATGGATGCCAATGAAATGCGAGTGCTGGAATGTCATGACAGATAATAAAAATAGGAACAAATGCATGAGTGTAATGCAATGCATATGACGGTACACTCCGGTACCCACTGCGGCGTGCAGCCCGATCCATTTAACGTCGACGGCGCTCACTAGGGGTGTGTACAGACTCCGGAGGGGCTCCTACGCCCAAGCGCAATATCAAGCCATCTTGTGGCATCAACCAGGTCCTCGGCCTCAAAATCAATATAACACCGCTGCGGCGTTCATCCCGAGCCATCCATAGTCCAGAAATACACATGTAACACTGCTGCGGCGCGCAGCCCGATCCATGCTCAGTCCAGAAAGGCACATAAGCCACTTGGGCAATACAACATGGTAGTTCTCAGCTCAAAACGTCAATAAAATATTGTTTAAGTTTTCAAATCTTAGAAAAATGGCTGAGTTTGCAAAACAGTATTAAAACCTTGGACCGAGATCAAATAATATGCAAAGTAATGCGAAAACAGTGATAACAATCCCTGAATGATTCACATAGTTGGCACGAAACCCAAACATGGCAATCAGTTCAAATTATGATGATAACAAGTAGTTTCAGTCAAATACGTAGTAAATTCATCAATCGGGACGGACCAAGTCACCATCCCCAACGGTGCTCTACCCCACGCCCACTATCTGGCGTGCAAGTCACCTCGATACAGCACTATGATGTGCAAATCCGAGGTTTCAAACCCTCAGGATATCATTTACAATCATTACTCACCTCGAACCGGTGAAATCTCTAGCTCACGAAGCCTTTGCCCCTCAAATCGGCCTCCACGCGCGTCGAATCTATCCAAAATCAGAGCGAATACATCACAATATGCTAAGGGAACAATACCCAATCAAAAAATAGCAAAAAACTCGAAACTAGCAAAACCCGAGCCCCGGGCCCACTTCTCAAAAAATTACAAAATTCACATCAATGGATTTCTCATCTCGCCATGAGTTCATACATACCAAGAACTCCCAAATCCGACCTCAAATGGCCCTTCAATTTCCAATTTAAAAATTCCAAAACTCAAGCCCTAGTTCTTCCACTTTTGGCTTAATTTTCATGAATTTCTAGGTGGAGTTCACAATAAAACGAGTTTTAAGTTCAAAAATCTTACCTCCAATCGATTCCCCTTGAATCCCTCTTTAATCTCCACCAAGAAGCTCTCAAAATGATCAACCATGGGGGAAAAATGGCTAAAAATCGCGGATGAAATGTTTATAAACTTTCTGCCCAGACCTAGAAAATCCTTCATCGCGTTCGCGACCACTACCTCGCGAACGCGAAGTGCAAAAATTTAAAAGCTCGAAAACACTCTACGAGAACGCGACTCGGTCCATGCGAACGCGATAGTTTAGGCCTCATGCTTACGCGAACGCGCTACCTCACACGCGAACGTGTAGAACAAACTCCACTGGACTCCAAATCCTTATTCGCGAACGCGACACCCTCACTGCGAACGCGAAGCACAGGGTCAAGGCCCTCCGCGAACGCAAGACAGCAAACGCGAACGCGAAGGCCAAACTCAGGCCAGCCCAATTTCCTTCTACGCGATCGCGACGGACCTCACGCGATCGCGAAGGCAAATTCTTCTCTAACAGCTGATGGTCAATTTCTGCAACATCTCAACATGGAAAAGGGTCCGATTGACCACCCGAAACTCACCCGAGGCCCCCGGGACCTCAACCAACAGCACCAATACATCTTATAACATCATTCAAACTTGTTCCAATCATCAAAACACGTCAAACAACACCGAAACCATCAAATTACATCGGATTCAAGCCTAAATTCTTCTAAAACTTCCGAAACACGCATTCGATCAAAAACCCAACCAAACGACGTCCGAATGACCTGAAATTTTGCACACACACATCACAAATCACATAAAGAAGCTACAGCAACTCTCGGAATTCCATTCCAACCCTCGGATAAAAATCTCACCCATCAACCGGAATTCGCCAAAATACTAACTTCGCCAATTCAAGCCTAATTCTACACCGAACTTCCAAAATAAATTCCGATCACACTCCTAAGTCACAAATCATCCCCCGAAGCTAACCGAATCACCGAAAATCACATCCGAGCCCTATAACTCCTGAGTCAACGTTCGGTTGACTTTTCCATCTTAAGCCTTCCTTAAAGAGACTAAGTGCCTCATTTCTACCAAAACCAATCAGAATCAACTATAACACACCAAATACTGATAATGAAACATGAAGAAGCATAAAATAGGGGAAACGGGCGGTAACTCATGAGACGACGGGTTGGGTCGTCACATCCTCCCCAACTTAAACCAACGCTGGTCCTCGAGCGTACCCAGAGTTGTCCTAGAAGCCAACCAATAGCTGAATAACCTTACCAAGCATATACTCGGGGTAATCCCACGTCACCCTATCTCATATAGGTCCGACAACACAACATAGCTGAAATTACCCAATCGAGCCTAGCCCATAAATCATAAAACTACCTTTTCACTTCTGAAACCATCAATACGATCACAACCTCACACCTATACTTTGAATAGTCTCGAACCAGCTGTAGTAACCCATACTTGCAACCTCAGGTGAAATCATATGATATACCACATAATCCAAGCACTCGAAACGATAACTTCCTTTCACAGTAGTTACCCACAACAACCAAATACCGATAGAAAACCTCTTATTTAGCTAAAGTCTCATTCCAACACTTTCATATACTGCCAACGATAAATGAAACACGCAGCAAACCGTAACCATTTCTCAAATCAACCATTCATGAAGCCACTTCCCTTTTGATTAATACCACAACAGATTTCTGAGCCGAACCTCGATATTATCCTTCCAACAAGCTAAAATCAAATTTGTTCGTATTCATTTATGACTCCAACGATCACCTCGAATCCAACACACCACTCTGGTGATATGACACCTCAACACAGGCCTAAGCCACAACTTTCATAATACACGCACCAATGAGGAACGGTCTGAACATACTCAAATCATGAAAAATGACTCAAACGAAAGAGCTGTACCTCAAGCTCATCAGTACCATTACAACACAAGGCTGAGACCCCGTCTCACATCTAGGAGATAGAATACCTGAATCTACCCTGAAGGGTCATACCCCCGCGTGGCCTCGCCACAATGCGCGATCCTACCCAACCACTGTTACACATGAAACACCTCAAGTCGCCATGCTCAAAATCGACAGCCACGCATAATTTGATGTCCGAAACCAAAGCAATTCATTGCACCCACGGTGAAACAAATAACATACGACACGCAACCCGATAGGCCATAACCAATACTCCAGTTACCGGGCAACACTCAATTACTCTTCCCGCTCGACTTTCTCTATCAATCCTCAATAGAACCGCACCACATGTGCCCATATCCAACAAATCATAACGCCTCACAGCACAGAAAAAGCAACTCATAGATCTCCCCAGATCACTAACAAGTTCAATAACGACCGAATCAACCTACCCTTCAACAATTCAACTCGGGACTAACCAAGCTAACTCAAGCCAAATACGTAGCCGCATCGGCCTGCCAACGAACTCAATACCAAGAAGCCTGAAGCTGCTCCTTCCACTACTATAACTCCTGCCGGAGCCGTACGATACGGTGCCCGACACCAAATAAATACCGAAATCCACAATCTCGCCCGGCGACATGCCCGGCCACAAGAAACGCATCCGAAAAAGTCCCTCAATACCGGAACTGAATCAATGGTAGAAACCTCTGCACTGACATCCGCCACGAAGGCCCAATTAAGAAAAACAATCCTTCCCAACCGTCCGCTGGTCTTTGGAATACAAACCACTCTGCTAGAACATAATCCGATGCACCTCGCCACGCAACCTGTGGCATTTTTCGACATAGCCCATAGCACAATAGTCTAGAATAACCCAACACTGACAACCAGTCTACACCCCAATATCATATCCAAAATCTAATATACCAAGCAAAGAAAGATCCACTCGGGCCTCTAAATCCCAATAGCCGCTAACGGTACCAATACACACGATCCACAACCACTACATAGTCTGTACCTGAGAACTCCCAGTTCTCCAACTCCATATAGCACACGAATCACTGTACCTGATCCCAAATTCCGCAGTATGAATACATATTACACCTCGAGTACCCAATCATTCCACGAAAGATATTCTAAAATTCCCCTGTTCCATCAAACAAACTCAGATACAGCAGTCGATCTAGCAAGAAAGTGCCGCAATACTACCGAAGTATCATCAGTCCAATCACATTACCCTTCTTCCGAGACATATACTCTCGTCAAATCACTTCCAATTAGCAGTACCATTCCTTGATTACCTGAGGCTACCCGTTGCCTAAGAATTTTATGAACTTCTTTCAGAACTGAACTGTAACTCATCTAATCAAGAACTCCCGCTGATCCCATTTGGAAGAAAATCATTACACATCCCATGCTTCGCATGCCCATAGAAAGATATATACATCTCCAAACCACGGTAAAACCCAACAAGAACTCTCTCCCAATTCCATCTTCACGAGCTAAACTGCCAGGACTGAATCCTTCTATCCCAACAGAGCTAAGCAAGCTGTCAGAACTCAAGAACTTTGCTGCACAATACCTGTAAGGGCTCATTACCTCGAACACATACGAAGAATTAATCATATCCTTACCATACTGATTTGGTCCACTATCAAGCTATTCCATCTATCTAATTTCCCTTCTGATTCATCATCAACTTGATATTCCCTCTTGCTGTAGCACCACAGTTCCTCAACCCAAGCTCACTACACGAGACCCAGGCACAAGACCACACTGTCTAAGACCCATAAGCCACTGAATACTCTCTCAAATGTTCCCAGAAATACCACATTCCAGAATACTTTACTTGAAGGACTTCCCGCGAATCTGAATTCGTTACCATTACTTTCCAGATACCGATACATAGGATCCCATAATCAACATAATACCACAAGTCTTGACCTTTTCCAATGAAAACACATTCTCTACCCACATACACAACCTTAAGACACCCGATTGTTACATGTAGAATCTTGAACACATTAAAACCATTCTCGAGAGTCATTCACTCTTATTCAAACTGCAAATTACCTGACTTAACGAACAGAACCACTCGTGCCTTATTAGCGCTCTAACACCGCAAAAATATGATCTCATCCCAATACAAACAACCATCTTCCTTCTCTATACACTGAGCATTCTTTATCAACAACAGCTCAAGACATCCTAGTATTTTCTCACATCTACGAAGCACCATATAACCCTTGTCAAAATTTTGCTTCACTCGTGCCATCCTCGGCTCAATTTCTGCAACCAGGACTGATCCGCCAGCATACCTCGAAACGGAACCAACATAGCACATGACCGTGCGATCAGCTAATCAACAACAACCTCCCCAACTTGGCTCGAAGCTATATACCAGGACACACTCAATAACCCATAATGCTTCTACTCTAATGATGCCACAATACCATAGTGATATTAAACTCAAATCATTTACAAGTTTGTGAAAACACATATCATCTAGTACCGTAATCCTCTACACTTCTCGCATCCATCTCTACATCAGTTGAGTCCACTCTCTTAAGCGACCCGAATTGTCGAATTTCAACACGTACCCTTCAATTATACACGAGATCTTCTAACATACACATAAGGATCATACCACTTAAGAACACTCCGCAGGAGATAACCCACCTGTTTCGCCTCAATGTAGTACTTCAGTATACCTTCCACCATCATATACGTTACACAGTCATTAGTCTTCCTGAGTCTGAACTCATATCGCCACATGTAATGCACTACCCTCCCCAACTAGGAGACACGTGAATATTCTTCACGCGCCCATATTCGGGCTACACATCGAATCACAATAGGAATCGAACACTTAACAGTTCATCTATTTATCCAGCAGACTTCTTCGTCACTACCAAGTCATATAGATACATCTCGCAGTACTAACATACTCATCCCATGGATATCCAACAGCCATTCCGGCTAATAGGGACAATACCGAACATATAAGTTCAAAATACTTGCTCACACAATCAGCACCTCGGTGCTCAAGCCATGGAAAAGATCCGGCCTCAAGTCCTCCAGACTGGCCCAACATCAAACTCACGGAGATTACATCTCACCCATTGATCGGGGAATCACAAGCCATCAAGGCACATCTGACGCTGAGCGCTCTCGTGCGCATACAGACGTGTGGAAGGAATTTCAAGAGTTATATCTCAAGCTGAATCAAGTACGCATGATAAGAATTCCAAGGAAGTGGAGTTTTCCTAAAGGTTCTGCAGCCTCTCGAGGATAAATACAGACGTCTCCGTACCGATCGCGAGACTCTACTAAACCTGCTCATGACTCGTGAGACCTAGTAACCTAGGCTCTGATACCAACTTGTCACGACCCAATTTCCCAAACCCGGTCGTGATGGCGCCTCTCGTGAAGACAAGGCCAGCCAACAGAACAACAACGCCTCTTTTAACAGTTACTTAGCATGAATAAGTCTGAATCATAGATAATGAAATCATATTGCGGAATAAACGTGATAAAACAGGGAACCCATCCCGACTCAGCCCGAAATCGGGGTGTCACAAGTCATGAGCATATAGAAGGATTTTTGATACAACTACAAAGCCTGTAATACATAGAATAAAATCTGGAATCAAAAGGAAGAAATCCGGTGCCGCGAGCGCTGGCAGTCACCTTGCTCAGCTACAATAGCAAAATCCTCAACCAGCTCAAACCCGCTACCGGGAAAAAACCAATACCTGCATCTACACGCGAAGTGCAGGGAGTAAAGTGAGTACTCCAACTCAGTGAGTAATAAAGGTAAATAATAACTGAGCAGCAAGAAACCACGTAAAGCAAGCCATCATGCTATACAGAACAGTGTAACCCTTTGAGAAAATAGTGAAACCGTGAAATCTTTAGAAATATCTGGACTCAGTTTAAAACCACTTTTGAAAACATCTTTTTTTTTTTCAACAGTTAAGCAAATGAATGCGAAACAGATAGTGCAAGTCAGCACAACAGTCAGCCCCTCGGGCATAGCACTCCATTAACAAATAACACCAGGGTATCAGGCAAACAATGCAAGAAGTAGCATGGATGCCAATGAAATGCGAGTGCTGGAATGTCATGACAGATAATACAAATAGGAACAAATGCATGAGTGCAATCCAATGCATATGACGGTACACTCCGGTACCCACTGTGGCGTGCAGCCCGATCCATTTAACGTCGACGGCGCTCACTGGGGGTGTGTACAGACTCCGGAGGGGCTCCTACAGCCCAAGCGCAATATCAAGCCATCTCGTGCCATCAACCAGGCCCTCGGCCTCAAAATCAATATAACACCGCTGCGGCGTGCAGCACGAGCCATCCATAGTCCAGAAATACACATGTAACACTGTTGCGGCGCGCAGCCCGATCCATGCTCAGTCCAGAAAGGCACATAAGCCACTTGGGCAATACAACATGGTAGTTCTCAGCTCAAAACGTCAATAAAATATTGTTTAAGTTTTCAAATCTTAGAAAAATGGCTGAGTTTGCAAAACAGTATTAAAACCTTGGACCGAGATCAAATAATATGCAAAGTAATGCGAAAACAGTGATAACAATCCCTGAAGGATTCACATAGTTGGCACGAAACCCAAACATGGCAATCAGTTCAAATTATGATGATAACAAGTAGTTTCAGTCAAATACGTAATAAATTCATCAATCGGGACGGACCAAGTCACCATCCCCAACGGTGCTCTACCCCACGCCCACTATCCGGCCCTCCGGGAACGCGAGACACCAAACGCGAACGCGAAGGCCAAACTCAGGCCAACCAAATTTCCTTCTACGCGATCGCGAGGGACCTCACGCGATCGCGAAGGCAAAATCTTCTGCAACAGCTGATGGTCAATTTCTGCAACATCTCAACATGGAAAAGGGTTCGATTGACCACCCGTAACTCACCCGAGGCCCCCGGGACCTCAACTAACAGCACCAATACATCTTATAACATCATTCAAACTTGTTCCAATCATCAAAACACGTCAAACAACACCGAAACCATCAAATTACATCGGATTCAAGCCTAAGTTCTTCTAAAACTTCCGAAACACGCATTCGATCAAAAACCCAACCAAACGACGTCCGAATGACCTGAAATTTTGCACACACATCACAAATCACATAACGAAGCTACAGCAACTCTCGAAAGTCCATTCCGACCCTCGGATCAAAATCTCACCCATCAACCGGAATTCGCCAAAAGTACTAACTTCGCCAATTCAAGCCTAATTCTACACCGGACCTCCAAAATAAATTTCGATCACACTCCTAAGTCACAAATCATCCCCCGAAGCTAACCGAATCACCGGAAATCACATCCGAGCCCTATAAATCATAAGTCAATGTCCGGTTGACTTTTCCAACTTAAGCCTTCCTTAAAGAGACTAAGTGCCTCATTTCTACCAAAACCAATCCGAATCAACTATAACACACCAAATACTGATAATGAAACATGAAGAAGCATAAAATGGGGGAAACAGGGCGGTAACTCATGAGACGACGGGTCGGGTCGTCACAATTTAAAAAATGATGGGCCGGCCCGTGGAGGCCTGCGGCCCACATAGGGCTGGAGTGGGTTGACTATTATAAGGCCCATCAAAATGGTGGGATAGCCCAGCCCAGCCCGTCAATTGCTAAAGCCCACGTGGGCTGGGCTGGGCTAGCCCGGCCACGCACATTTTGACAGCACTAATTATAGCTGCAAGTATAGGTTTAATTGTCTCAAGATAAAATAAGTTAAATGACAAAAATTTGTATCTGCCAAAACATTTTCAAAGGATTATTAAAAAGGTTAAAGTTAAAACCAAAATTAAAAATAGAAAACCAAATACATTTTAAAGTATGCATTGTAAAATTCCTTTTATAATGTATCAACATAAACAAATTGTAAGTATTAATTAGGAATTAATCATCTCAATAGTATAATATCTCCCTTCGATGGAGCCACCTTACCTCAAGGGGTGTCAACTAACATCCTTTCGTCAGGAAAAAAATTACATTCTGTGGGTCGGTAAATTTTATTTTTATAGGTATGTATTACTATGTTGACTCCCCTTAATTTTTTCGTGTGTTCTTTATATTTTGACATCCTTTGGTAAAAATCCTGATTCCGCCTATACACTGGTTGAGAGCTAATACAAAGTATTTATACGTGAAATCAAATATCATAACATTGTTTACCCTAAAATCCGAGTAATAACTAAACTTGGATTGTGGTTTTAAAGATATGTAATTTAGTTGAATACCAATTGATAATCAAAGAATCAAACGTATAAGTTAAAGAAATAAGTTGAATCAAACCAGTGAACAATCCAGTCTCGATCTCGAGCTAAGGTAGCCTCGAGGTAGGTCAGTAAGAACAATAAAGCTAAAAGACAATACTGATGAGCAGTAAGCAAGAAAGTAAAAATGTATATTCTCTTCTCAATGATTGATGCGTTACAAATGATTGGGGTCCCCCTTTATATAGTAATGAAATCCTAAATAAGGTACATTTTCAATTGTAGTAAGGAATCTTATTATACAGCTATCTGACCGCCCAGTACAAATTCGCCCGGAATTTACGCCGTAATCTTAGGGCCATTGTGGGAATCTCGCTCTTTCTGTTATGGAACCATAACATTATTATCTCGAGTTCGGTTATACTTGGCCTCGGTGTTCATCTAGAACTTCGATCTTCGAAGCTTGTACGTTGCCATCGGGCTCGCGCTTGGTCTATTTCGATCTCGCTCTCGAAGTGACCCTCGAGCCCACGAAATCTGGCATACCTGATTTCGACCGTATACAGATAGTCCTCGCGTTTCTTAGAATAAGATGATAAGAAATGATTTGATCCCCGATCCTCTAATGCCTCGATCATGACGTTAATCTTGTGACGTCAGCGACAGAAGTGATTGAAAGGTTGCGTCTGCATAGTTCCCAAGGTTATTAATTGAAGGCGGCTGATGGTCGGTCATTGGCTTCCCCAAATCGTTGAAGTGGCCACTATAAATAGGTCAATTTCACAACTTTTTCAATCTTTGTTTCTCAAGCCTTTCCCAAAACCTTACTAGCCTCTTCATCTTCTCTGAGTCCATTCTTTTTTCAACAACATCAACTTCTTCTTTTCTTTTGAGTTTCTCAACAACAATGGCTAAAACATCTAAAACCGTTCCTCAAAAAGAAAAAGCCTCCTCGTCATCGCGGCCGGCCTGTGGTAGAACGACGGTGCCACCTTGTATCGAGGAGTGTATTCCTGGGCCATGCGAGCTATCTTTCGATTTCAAAATCGATTAGCGTGCATCAGTCCCAGGCCGATGTGAACCCATGTCCCGATACATCTGCTCGATAATTGAAGACGATCTCGAGTAGGTGAAAAGGGATTGCAATTGGGGGGATAAGGAGGTGGTGATTCCTTCCCCCGAAGATGATATCACTACTCATGTGAAAGGATACTTCAGCGTGTATACTTATTCTTTCACACTGGTCCTGTAGATCCAGCATTGGGTCCTATAGATCCAGTCATTCTCGGTTTCTGTCACCAATATCGGGTGACCCTTGGCCAGATCTACCCTTCCTTCTCGCGCATCGTCAATTTGCTCAGGTATTTTTGGGGCAAGGTCAAGGGTATGTCTTTTACACCCGATCACCTGATCAGGCTATACAGCCCTCGCCTCTATCGAGGTGGTTTGATAAAGCTCCAGTGTCGATCCTCAAAGGCGCTATTCTCTAGTATCGGCGAGGATAAGGACCGAGGATGGATGTGCCGGTTTGTCCGAATCAAGACCTCCGACTTAATTCCTGCTGAAAGGATGCCATTCCCCGAGGAATGAAACATGAAATGTAAGTACAAACCTATCGACGATGTTTACTGCTCTGCTTTCTCTATTCTTCCTCGATCTAATTACTTTTCGATGGTGCAACTTCCCCTTGGTTTCCTGGCGCAATTCCGAACCTTGCAGGTTGGGTTCGACAACTGACCTCCACTTCTGCTAGTGGTTCCAAGAGCGGAGGAGATGGGGATGAAGCCCCCGAGGAGGAGGTTCTTGAAGATGTGGCTCCCAAAGATGCAGTCCCTAAAGTAGATAAGGCCCTCAGTTTTTTTTTTAATTTTGTGTAAGGCTCCATGTGTGCATTGTAAATATTTTTCAATATAAAGAATTTCTTTCCTTTCCACTCCGTCTCCGATTTGCTGTGAGGTTTGCTTTATTTTCGTTTCGTGAATAATTAGTTTTTGATGTCATAGCTTTAATATCGAGTGAGCATCGGCTCAGACTTAGAGTAAAACAAACCCTTAGGTTTTTTAGTAATCGATGAGCTATCTTGTAATAGAATACCTCTTAAGTTTTTTTTGTGAATCCTCGAGCTATGCTTAAGT
This sequence comes from Nicotiana attenuata, assembly GCF_001879085.1. Classification (NCBI taxonomy): domain Eukaryota; kingdom Viridiplantae; phylum Streptophyta; class Magnoliopsida; order Solanales; family Solanaceae; genus Nicotiana; species Nicotiana attenuata. The sequence continues at coordinate 160,335 of NW_017672449.1, read as the reverse complement.
CGACTTTGTGCGAGCTCGGGATGATGGGACCCTTATGTCCGAGTTGAGTGAGAACAAAGGTCTCATACTCCGAATGTTTTGATCCTTAGGTTCTTTTTAGACTGGGCCGATATGGCCTTTAAGAGATGGCTATTATTTTCCCTTTTCGGCTTAAAATTTCTTTATGTTTATGCCTTGGCATGCATCTTTTACCCATTGGGTTTTTTGAGGGTTTAGTGTCGATCGTAACCCTTTTATTTTTTGTGCCTTAGCACAAGTTTGCATTTGAATATTTTGGTATCTCTTAAGGGTTTTCGAGGGATGATTTTATCTAAGCCCTTTGATTATTTTGCCGAGGGTAGCCTTTATTAACCGGTTTTCTGAGAATTTGAAGCGTTGTTTTTATTGCAGGGTTTGGACGTCTATGAGCCGCGTTATTTCGGCCGTAGCCTCTAATATGGCTGTAGCCTTCGGGTGTGTCTCTTGGACTTGTTTTTCGATAACATTTCGAACAATCATTTCAAACTTGTTCGAAATGTCAGTCCCCGAGTATGATGGCCTTGGCCTTTACGTCGAGGGATGCCTCTTTGAGGTCTTGCGAATTCGAGTTTAGACAACTCGAATGTTTTGACTGTCGATGGAGTCCCCGAGTATTCGAGGTGTATTTGCATTTTGGACCTTGAGCCGTTTTTCACAGAATCACAAGTATGGAGCTCATATAATAGCAAATTTCTTTGAGACATAAAGTGTTTGATATAGAAAGAATGCTTCTTTGAATAATCCATACATACGTACATGTTTTGCCATCAGGGTTTGATTATTCTACATGGACACGGTACATCTGACCTTTTGGCCCATTACAAAGTTTTCTCATCGAGACCCTCTTTGGTGTGAAGTATTTTCTCAAAAATATAACCTCCGAGGGTGATGCCCCCCAGTATTCGAGTTTGATTGAAAAGAAGCCTTGGATACAGTTAAATTCTCCTTAGGTAGCACATAGTTTTTGCCTCGTTAAAAACCTTGCCGGAAAAACTCATTTGGGATAAAACCCGATCTAAGGGAAAAAGAGTGCAACGCGTGCTTTAAAACCTAAGGTCTTCGTGTAGAAGGGTGCCCTCGATGTCATCGATTGAACATCTGCAATGAGTTAGCATTAAATATAAATGGAAAAGGGGAGAAGGTCATACCTTACCAATAATATCGTTTGAGTAACGATACATTCCAATTGTTTGGCAATTGTTCGCCTTCCATCGTGCCAAGTTTGTAGGATCTCTTTCCGATGACTCCGATGACTCGGTACGGTCCTTTCCAATTCGGGCCTAGTTTCCCTTCATTCGGGTCTCGAGTATTGAGTGTGACTTTCCTTAGAACTAAGTCCCCGATTCCGAACCATCGATGGTTGGTTCTTCTATTATAGTATCTTTCAATTCTTTGCTTCTGCGCAGCCGTCGGAACAAGTGCAGCTTCGCGTTTTTCATATTATAACTTGAGGCTAGTATTCATAGCCTCGTGATTTGATTCCTTCGATGCATGTCAAAATCTGGCGTTGGGTTCCCCGACCTCGACTGCAATTAAGACGTCGGAGTAGTATACTAAGGAGAACAGGGTTGCCCCTGTGCTGGACTTAAATGTCATTCGATATGCCCAAAGAACCTCGGGTAGAACTTCTCTCCATTTTCCTTTTGCGTCGTTCAACCTTTTCTTTATGTTTTGGATGATAGTCTTTTGTCGATTCGGTCTGTCTATTCTCGCTCGGGTGGTAAGGCGTTGATAAGATCCTTTTTATTTTGTGTGCTTTGAGGAACTCCGTTACTTTGTTGCCGACGAATTGCTTCCCATTGTTGCATACGATTTTGGTAGGTATCCCGAATCGACACACGATGTGGTCCCAGATGAAGTATATAACTTCTTTTTCTCTGACCTTCTCGAAGGCCTGTGCTTCCACCCATTTAGAAAAGTAGTCAGTCATAAACAAAATGAATTTAGCTTTAACTGAGGCAGTTGGTAGAGGGCCGATGATGTCAAGTCCCCATTTCATGAAAGGCCACGGGGACAGGACTGAATGAAGTTGCTTCCCGGGCTGATAAATCATTGGTGCAAACCTTTGACATTTATAGCATTTTCTGACAAACTCCTTGGTGTCTTTTTCCATTCTATCCTAGTGATATCCTGCTCTAACAATTTTGCGAGTCAAAGACTTGGTGCCGGAGTGGTTTCCACAATTGCCTTCGTGGATCTCTCATAAAACATAATCGGTATCCCCCGGCCGCAAACATACCGCCAATGGCCCATCGAACGTCCTTCTGTATAATGTTCCATCTTCATCCCGTGTGAATCGAGCAACCTTGGTTTGTAAAGCCCTTCATTCTTTATGGTCCGATGGGAGCTTCCCATTTTTAAATATTCAACGTACTTATTCCTCCAATCCCAAGTCAAACTTGTAGAATTTATCTCGGCATGACCCTCTTCGACTACATATCTCGATAATTGGACGACAGTCCCCGGAATAATATCATCTTCTTCGACTGATGACCCCAAGTTGCAAGTGCATCCTCACTGTTTTGTTCTTGAGGTACGTAATCGAGAGTCTACTCCTTGAAGCGGTGCAAGGTTACCTGTAGCTTGTCCAAATATCTTTGCAGCCTATCCTCTCGAACTTTGAAGATTTTGCTTACTTGGTTCACCACCAACAGAGAATCGCACTTGGCTTCAACGACTTCTGCCCCCAAGCTTTTAGCTAGCTCGAGACCTGCAATCATGGACTCATACTCGGCCTCATTATTAGTCAACTTAGAAGTTTTGATAGATTGTCTAATAGTGTTACCTGTAGGTGGCTTCAGAACGATGCCAATCCCGGACCCTTTCACATTCGAGGCACCATCTGTGATGAGGGTCCATGCCCCCAATGATGTACCCGAATTCAGCAGAAGTTCTTTCTCCACTTCGGGTATGAGGGTCGGCATAAAATCGGCCACGAAGTCAGGTAAGATTTGAGACTTGATGGTTGTTCGAGGTTGATATTCGATATCGTACCCACCAAGTTCGACTGCCCATTTGGCCAATCAGCCCGATAACTCGGGCTTATGCAAAACATTTCGGAGAGGATAAGTGGTTAACACACATATGGGGTAACACTGGAAATATAGCTTTAGCTTTCTAGATGCGCTTATTAATACAAGTGCCACTTTTCTATGTGTGGATATCTAGTTTCATCATCTCCTAAAGTCCGACTTACGTAATAGACAGGGAACTGCGTACCTTGCTCTTCTCGAACTAGTACACCACTTACCGTTATTCCGGACACTGCCAAATATAAGTACAGCTTCTCATCCACCTTTGGAGTGTGAAGCAGAGGTAGGCTCGATAAGTATCTCTTCAACTACTCCAATGCTTGTTGGCATTTCGGGGTCCACGCAAAATCATTTTTCTTTTTGAGTAAGGAAAAGAACATGCGGCTTCGAACTGATGACCTCGAAATGAATCGGCCCAAGGCGGCTATCCGTCCTGTTAGCCTTTGTACGGCTTTCACACTATCTATGATAGTGATATCCTCGATGGCCTTGATCTTGTCGGGGTTGATTTCGATTCCCCGATTTGATACCATGAAGCCAAGGAACTTGCCCGATCCGACCCCGAAGGTACACTTTTCTTGGTTAAGCTTCATTTTGTACTTCCTCAAGATTTCAAATGTTTTCTGCAAATGAATTAAATGGTCCTCTCTGCACAGGGAATTAACCAACATATCGTCAATGTAAACTTCCATTGATTTACCTATCTGTTCCTCGAACATTTTGTTAACTAGGGGTTGGTATGTAACTTCTACATTTTTTAGCCTGAAGGACATTACATTGTAACATTATATTCCATACTAGTGATAAACGAGGTCTTCTCCCGGTCTTCCGGGTTCATCTGAATTTGATTGTATCCGGAATAGGCATCGAGAAAGGTAAGGATCTCGTGGCTAGCCATGGCATCGATCATGCGATCGATGTTAGGCAGTGGAAAAGAGTCTTTAGGGCATGCCTTGTTTAAATCCTTGTAATCTACGCACATTCCAAGTTTGTTCCCTTTTTAGGGACTACAACTATGTTGGCTAACCATTCGGGGGTATTTTACCTCCCGAATGGACTCTATTTTAAGAAATTTAGTTACCTCATCCTTTATGAATGCATGTTTCACCTCGAACTGGGGCCTTCTTTTCTGCTTCACCGGGTTGAATTTGGGGTCGAGGCCTAGCCGGTGTGTTGTTATTTCCGGTGGTATCCTTATCATGTCTAAATGGGGCCAAGCAAAACAATCCATGTTATCAATAAGAAATTGAATGAGTTTTTTCCTGAGTTTGGGGGTTAACCCCGTTCCCAGGTATACCTTTCGTTCGGGTAGATGCTCAATCAGTATCACCTATTCCAGCTCCTCGACCATTTACTTGGTTGCATCTGACTCTTCGGGAACAATGAAAGTTCGAGGAGTAAGGAAATCCTCTTCCTCTTCTTCGATTACCTGTTTCTCCAATTCGGTCGAGGCTGGGGACGGTGATTGCTATTTGGCCGTCTGCTTATCTTTGATGCTCGATTTTTCGAGGTTAAAAGTGTTGATATCGGCGTCGCCTTGTCGACCGCAAACATTTCCTTTGTAGCATGTTGTTCCCCGTAAACTGTTATCACACCATCCATTGTCGGGAATTTTATCATTTGATAAAGGGTCGACGGTACTGCCCTCATGTTGTGGATCCATGGCCTCCCGAGTAGTGCATTATATCTCATGTCTCCTTCGATGACATGGAATTTTGTATCTTGGATGGTCCCGACCATGTTTACGGGTAGGACTATCTTCCCCTTCGTTGTTTCGCTTGCCATGTTGAAGCAGTTTAGGACCCGAGATGCATGCACAATTTGGTCCTGCAGGCCGAGCTACGACCCTCGATTTGATTATTTTTGCTGAGCTACCTAGATCCACTTGAACACGCTTAACTCGAATTTTAGTTAACTAAATAGAAATTACCAGGGCGTCGTTGCGCGACTGAGAAATGCCCCCCGCTTCTTCGCCGTCGAATGATAGGATGCCTTTGGGTTGGTGATTGACACCTTGGTACGTTTGAACATAGGACCTTGTGGAACATAGACTCCGCCAATGATCATATGAATTACATCTTGCGGTTCTTCTTGCTCATTCTTTCTGTTGGCGTCTCTTTCCGTGAAGTGATTCTTAGCTCGATCACTAAGAAACTCTTGAAGGTGGCCATCGCCGAACAATCGAGCTACCTGCTCCCTCAACTGTCTGTAGTCTTCGGTTCTTTGGCCATGTGTGCCATGATATTTACACAACAAGTTTGGATTTCTTTGAGATGGATCAGTTTGTATAGGTCCGGGCCACCTGGTGTCTTTGATCCTTCCGATAGCCGATACGATCCCCGATACATCGACACTGAAATTATACTCTGATAACCGAGGTGCTTCTGCGGGATCGGTATGTATATCAAAACCACTCTTACTCATAAGTCCCTAAGAGTTTTGCCCTCGGTCATTTCTTCGATCATTCCGAGGAGGATTGCACCCCGAACCGTTGTTCCTTCGATCTGCAACATATGGCTGATACCATTCTCTGTTCGACCTCGGTTCCCTGTCGGTATCCCTTGGGGCTTTAACTGCCAATCTGTTTGGATGAACTGAACCCGAAGGGGCTCCTAGCTAGTCGTCCTCGACCCTGATCTTCGATTGGTAACGATTATGTACATCTGCCCAAGTTACAGCTTGATACTCAATCAGAATTTGCTTCAACTGTCGTGACACGATCAAATTCCGCTTGTTCAACCCCTGAACAAAAGCTTGCACGGACCAATCATCTGAGACTGGTGGTAATTCCATTAACTCCATTTGTAATCGGGATACAAACTCTCTTAGCATTTCATCACCCCTCTGTCTTATCTTAAAAACGTTCGATTTCCTTGTTGCAACCTTTATGGCCCCGGCGTGTGCATTAACGAAGGCGTCTACTAATATAGCAAACGAATCGATGGAATTTGGTGGTAAGTTGTGATACCAAATCATTGCTCCCTTTGACAAAGTTTCCCCAAATTTTTTTAGCAAAACCGACTCGATCTCATAATCATTTAAGTCGGTTCCTTTAATCCCGCATGTGTACGACGTGATGTGTTCATTAGGATCGCTCGTCCCGTTGTACTTAGGTATATCTGGCATACGAAACTTCTTAGGAATGGGCTTTGGAGCCGCACTCAGAGAGAATGGCTTTTGTATGAATTTCTTGGCATCCCAACCTTTTAAGATCGGGGGTGCCCCCGGTATTTGATCAATATGGGAGTTGTATGTTTCGACTTTTTTGTCATTATCTTCAATTTTTTTCTCTCCTGACTCGATTCTTTTGGTGAGCTCCTCGAGCATCTTCATAATTGCAGGATAAGTCCCCGATCCATTACCGTTCGACCTTTCTAGCACCGACTCGGTACGGCGAGTGATTTCCGGTTCGACCACACTCGGAGTTTTATGTTGACTTTGAAGCTGAGCGATAACAACCCGTTGAGCTTATAGCATCTCGAATATTACTTGGAGGCTAACTCCCCCGTCTCCTATGCCCTGTGTTCCTTGGGCGCCAGATCGGACTTCCTTGCGTACACTTCCTCCAGGGTTTGCGCCTAAGTCCGCATTCAAAGCAATATGCGAACTAACATCGACTGGTTCTACAATCGGCACATCCCGGGGTTAACTGGTGGCACACCGGCTCCTGGAGCAACTGTCGATACCCCCTTTTTCTCGCGAAATTGGGTTTTTGACATTTGGGCGGACAACTCTTTTCCTTTTGGGAATCGGGTTTGCAATTTAGAAGAGTCGCCACCTAATGATTGAGTGCATTAGGACACTAAGAATAAAAATAAAAAAAAGAACCAGAGAATGGGTAAGGGCTTGAAATTATCTCGGGGGAAAGGTGTTAGGCACCCCCCAAGATCCACTAGTGTGGTTCCCGGCCATGCTATAATTGTGACTTTAAATATAAACAACAAGTAAACATACAAGACAGCTTTCACATAACGATTGCAAACAAGGGAAGTATAAAAGTTAAATAAACATGCTAAAGTTAGGAGATAGGCGATTTCATAATTATTTAAGGGATATACAAGTGCAGGAAAAGGGGGTCAAATAATTGGTACAAATAATCGAACAAAAGGAATAAAAGAGGTGGAGGTTTGGAGAAGAAACAGTGCTGGAAATCAAACAATTAAAAGAGATTTCTTAGTGATTGAAGTAAAAGAAGAAGTTTAGATAACTGAAAAATTAACAGCTTTTCTGGAAAAAAAAAAGTTCTGGAAAGAAAAGAAAGTAAACAAAAAAAAGAGGGCGGGGGTCCTAGGCTTATACATAACATGGATCACCCCACACAACACCTGGTAACCATTTATACACGTGGTGCTATCGCGTGGTCATCATATCCATGTCTACGCTTACCCACCCCGTTAAGGTATTAAATCGCGGAATGGTCTCGTTACTTATTGCATGCTATTACCCACCCTAATCCTATCAGTCACGGAGGCAGTTGGGACTACTAATCCTAAAGGGAAGGGAGATTGGCTTTTCAGAGTTTTAAAAGGACAAAAGTCTAGTGCAACAAACGAAACACATAAAAGCAGTAAAAGGGGAAACACATAACAGTAAAAGGCTCAAATAGGCCTCCTCATTCAAAGCGACGAATTGTTTAGCATGACTTACAAGTACTGGTTAGGTCCTTAATTAAACTTAAACGTTAAAGGGGTGGCTGATTTATCACATATTTTCAGATAAGAAGTCCAAATTAGGCCTGCCTGCTGGTTGTAATTATTAAAGACTGGTATAGTTAATTAGTTACCTAATGGTTTGCCTAGGTGAGACCTATAGGCATGATATCTAACAAGGTAAAGCATACTGATTTTAAGGAAGGATTACTGATTTTAGAAATAAACCAATTCTGCAGATACTAAACGACATTATTACATAGTTTAGACTCGCGGATGAATCAGATTTAAACGATTGCTCCTATAGGCATGAATTCTAAGCGTTACTGATTTTTAAAACGGTTACGTAAGTGCAGGAATCCTATAAGCATGGTACCTAGGATGTGATTGATTATTCTTTAACCTATAGATTGTTTGCCTAGTGACATATGCATATGCAGAAGTGCAGAAACTTATAGGCATGACGTCTATATGCGGAAATGCAGACACTTATAGGCATGGTCTCTAATGTGGGAATGCAGAAACTTATAGACATGGTCTCTAATGTAGGAATGCAGAAACTTATATACATGATTTCTAACGAAATGCATAACTTATAGGCAGGATTTCTATATGCAGTAATGAAACAACTTATAGGCAGGATCTCTATATGCAGTAATGAAACAACTTATAGGCAGGATCTCTATATGCAGATACATAAACGAAAAGGTTGTGATTGCAGAAGTAAAGACCTAAAACATGATATCTACCCCATATGCATAACATGAGTGACCCTCCCCCATTTTTACTATACACCCCATAAGTTATTACAAGATTATTACAACTTGAATGAATCCAGAAAAAAGTAAGGAAAATTACATCAGAAAAAAATTCCAACCAAGGAGAGCCTAATTTAGACTCCTAGTCTGAAACATGAAATAAACCAACTTCCAAAGATCAGATTTCCAAAGCCTTTCTCATCTTTGGGTGTGTCAAAGTTCCTAGGAGCTTCATGAAATCCAGGCAGTGCTTACACCCAAATACATTGCAGGATCAGATTATAGTGCAGTGTGGAAGAGCCAGCCCTCAAATGTCCAAGTTCAGAGGGAACTCAAGGTCCCCAAGACAAGGCTCATAGGAGGGGGGCAGAACTTAGAGTCTAAGAGTAAGTGTAAGTGCAATAGAGGGGGAGTTAGGGAAGGCCATGACAGGCTAGTGGTCATGCCCAGCAATTAGGAATGTTGGCACACCCCTGACCAACCTGTTAGCTAGATTTGGGAGTTAGGACCCATTGAAGGTCAGGTTCGGACCTGGGCAGTAATTTGGATACTGCCAGGCCATGAACTTTAACTCAGCACATAGAAGGGAATGGGGGTATGGGGAATTTATAACAAAAAGTAAACATAAAAGAAAGTAACATATTTAATACAGAACATGAGCAGCAAAGTAGGCAAGAGTGTAGTGACTGTAAAATAAACACATAGGGAAGAAGCTGAAATCAAAATCGAGACATACCAGTTTCAGGGAAAACAAATAAGTAAAACAGCAGTCTTGAAAAGCCAAGTTGCAAGCAAAGCAGTACAAAAGTCTCAGAAGAGAGTAGAGAATTGAAAGAGTATTGTGATTGAGAGTATGCGTGTGAGAGTATGAGTATTGAACTTAGGATTCAAAAGTTCAAAGTTGTTTTAGTGCTGAAGGGTCGAGCCCCTTTTATAGTGCAGCAAACAAGTAAGAACAAGGTAAGGAAATAACATTGTAATCAATCTCCCTTTAGTTAAGGGATTCTGATTTCAAGGGACTGGTGTTAGGCTACTTTATCGATTGATCTGCTCGGACTTGTACGGTAAGCTACATATCTTCTATAGCTATGTAGTTATATCTATTTTATTGTTTTATTTCATTATTTGGTTAACTTTCATGACAAGAGTTTCAATTTGTTCATTATTTGAAATGAACCCTCGAGTACTATTATTGAAAAAATATTTTCCAGGCCGTGCAATAAAGGGTAAATACATAGCAGTTATTTAATGCAACAGCCCAATGGTACACGATTTTAATAAGGAAAGGGAATCAATCAGACAACTAGTAAAATCAAAGTTACAGGCTTTTACTCGAATGAATCAAGTCAGGAAAGGGGTAAAGAAAGGTTTAATTTAAAGGAAATCAGTAACAATCAAGTAAGCATTATTAAAGGAATTCGAAATCAATTAGTAGTTGGCAAAAACCCTTTTGAAAGAAGAACTTCTCATATATAAAGCAGACAAATCAAACAAAAGAATCGTCATGTTACTTACAAAAATAGTTCTAGCATTGAAAGGTTCAGAATCATAAGCAAGAGGATACGAGTCCAATTGCAGACTCACAATGAGTCTGAGAGTCCAGGGTCCCAAAGTGGAACCCTGACTCGAACACAAAATCAAAATCGCCAAGGGGAACCCCCAAATCCTAGGGTTTCATCTTGAATCAGACATAAAGGTGAGAAAGCAAGCCATTAAAACAGACTCAAAGGTTTGTTTCAGAGCCTCAACAAAACAGATATGAGAGCATGTTTGAACAACAAAGTAAGAAACCTGATTCAAGATCATGAAGAACATACTTGAGAAAACTCGGACCTTAATCGAGTTCAGAAGAAATAGATGATACAAACTTAAACAAAAGTAGATGAAGCATGTTTAGCAAGAATACGAACAGAGTTTAGTAAGACAAAAATCAAAGAATCTCAACGGTAAACACATATAGTAAAAGAGCAAAGAAAACATAACAGGATTAACATAGGAGTAACATGTATAGTAGAAAAAAGAAAAGTAGACAGACAGTACATGCGTAGCAAAAGAAATCACACGAGCATGATATAGACAACACACATAAAGCAAAGAAGAAGAAAAATCAGAAATATTTTTGGAAAAATCCTTTCAGAAACCCTAAAATCGAAGACGAACGATTTTGAAAAGAACTTTTGGGGAAAATACTTTAAATGTCAAGTGAAGCATAGATACAGCATAAATCTAAGCAAACAACATGGAAAGAACCTCGAATAGCTTAGGGTTTCGGAGAAACCCTAGAAATGAGAAAGGCTTGGAAGAAGGTCCGATCTTGAGTCGGAGAGGTCAGGAATCAGGCTCTTGAGTCTTGAATATGCCGGAGCATGCCGGAGAAGCCGTGGAATCAAAGGTCTGAGAAGATCGGAGAGGGAATCATCGAGGTCAGCTCTCGAAGCTTCAAACAACCATGGCTTACTGGTGAAGGTAGGTGAGTACCAACTATCCGTGGCCTGAGAAGCCATGGATTCCGGTGACAGGCGGTTGAAAAGGGGTAGGAGGAGGCTAGGGTTCCGGAGAGCTTGAGAGAGTTTGAGAGAATTTGGGATTCAGAGGCGGCTGAGAAGTGGGGAATTAGGGATTAGGGTAGGTCATTTGGGGTTAAAATGGTAAAGGGGAATTATGGCCGTTGATCTGTATGATCAACGGCCTAGATCTAAAGGGGTAGGTGGGAACCGGGTAGGGTCGTTTGAATTGGGTTATGGGTTGGGTCGGATTAAAAAATGGGCCGGTCCGGTTGGGGTTGATATTGGGTCAATTAAGGGTTAAAATTGAAATGTAAAAGAGGCTGTAATTGAAATGAAATGAGGCCAAATGTTAAATAGCCAGTTTTACTCTTTTTATTTATAAAAAATAGTAAAATGATTTTAAAAATAAATTAAAAGCGCTGAACCAATTAGTAATATATAAATGTTAATTAAAAATGCCGGAACCAATTTTATAATTATAGAAATGCTATTAATCCTAAAATAGGCTAAAATTGCAATTGTATGTATTTTGGCTTTTTTTTAAAAAAAAAATACCAAATAAAATTGTAAAAATATACAAAAATCACCTTAACTATATTTTGGTGCAAGTATGAGAATGAAATAAATTATTCACCAAAGTTGATAGTTTTGGGAATAGTTACTGATTTTTGTATTGCTAAAATGGACAATAAATAGATTTTAAAAATCTTTAAAATTTATGAAAAATACCAAAACACTTGGGCATGCTTATACATGCATATATATGTTATTTTGAAAGTATTTTGTATATGAAAAAAAATACGTAGGGAAAAAAATTGGGTATCAACAGCAACCACATTATCATTTTTCGCGTGAAGTCCAAGACCATCATCGCCATGTACGGGTGCATTTTGTGAGTTTGACATGATTCAACCTGAGAAAAAAAATTCTTGACAAGAACAAGTGTGAAAATAACGTGTGTTATCAGAATTAGTACTGAAACAATCACTATCATCTTTGGCTCCACGGTGGGCGCCAAACTGTTTACCCTAAAATTCGAGTAACAATTAAACTTGTATTGTGGTTTTAAAGATATGTGATTTAGTTCAATACTGACTGATAATCAAAGAACCAAACGTATAAGTTAAAGAAATTAGTTGAATCAAACCAGTGAAAAATCCACTCTCGATCTCGAGCTAAGGAGGCCTCGAGGTAGGTCAGTAAGAACAATAAAGCTAAAAGACAATTCTAATGAGCAGTAAGCAAGAAAGTGAAAATGTATATTCTCTTCTCAATGATTGATGCGTTACAAATGATTGGGGTTCCCTTTATATAGTAGGGGAATCCTAAATAAGGTACATTTTCAATTGTAGTAAGGAACCTTATTATACAGCTGTCTAACCACCTAGTACAAATCCGTTCCGGAATTCACGTCGTAATCTTAGGGCCACTGCGGGAATCTCGCTCTTTCTGTTATGGAACCATAACGGTATTATCTCGAGGTCGGTCATACTTGGCCTCGGTGTTCATCTAGCACTTCGATCTTCGAAGCTTGTACGTTGCCATCGGGCTCGAGCTTGGTCTATTTCGATCTCGCTCTCGAAGTGACTCTCCGGCCTACGAAATTGGGCATACCTGATTTCGACCGTATACAAACCTATTACATGTGCTTCTCTTTTTAGTGTTGTACTACTGTAATCCTCTTTGATTAATCTATACCTTTTTCTGTACCTAAATTGAATTGCAAATATGCGCGGTCGAGGAAGCTCGTTGTTTTGTACTGCAATATAAAGGGAAGCCGCGTTGCTATTTCCTCCTTTTTTTCCTCTTTTGGATTCAAAAGCATAATACGACACACCTTCTTCCCCATTCTTTATGTTTCCCAATACATAAATATAACTAAAATCTTTAAAAAAGAAATTCCACTAAAGTCAATACCTATAATCTTCAAAAAGAAATTCCACTACAGTGGATACCTATATTAAGAAATCAAATTCTCAATAACAAATGACGCCAAATAGTTCGGTGCTCCCAAATTCAACGTTTCATACTTCATGCTAACAAGAATATAATTGCAAATCCCAATTTTAAAACAATATTACACTTGAAGCTGCAATAATTAAAGATACTACATGTATTATATTAGTATACCAATCAGCATTACATTTTACTATTCAACATCAATTGACCATGTTTCAGAATCAATCTCACTCCTTCTTGTTGTCTCTTCTTCTTCCTCTGTTTTTCTGCTTCGTCAAATCCAATGCAAATGATGATGCTCCGTCTTATGCATATTGTCCTAAATTCAACTGCAATGGAGTTGAAGTTTCATATCCTTTCTGGAGGCTTGACAATTACAACGCAACCGCTCCTCAGTACTGTGGTTACCCTGGATTTGGCATCAACTGTTCCGTTTCTCATTCTCAACCATTTCCTATTCTTCACCTTCCGGGTGATGATTTCTACGTTAGAAATATTGATTATGAAACCAATTCTCTCACTCTAGTGGACATTGATGTTTTCGACGTTCCATGTCCCAGAGCACGTCACAACCTTACATTGGAAAAATTGCCGTTGGAATATTCCGATTCCGATCTGAAACTTACGTTTTATTTCAATTGTACAAAATCTCTACCTCAAGCTTATCCCGCGGAGTGCTTAATAAAATCAGGTGGAAAAGCATCTTATTTCTATGTTGGGGAAATTAGCGAGCCGGAAGATTTGAACTGGTTTAGGGTTTGTGAGGAGAAAGTGGTGGCGACGGTGACGGAGAGGGGAAGATTCCAGAACGATGATTGGATTGGAGGATTTGGTGGGGCCATGGGTGAGTGTTTCGTGCTAGACTGGCGGAGCGCGTCGGAGTGCGGCAAGTGTGAGGACTCACACGGGCGGTGTGGTTTCAACAATTCAACCCAGAATCTTTTGTGCTTTTGCAAAGATGGTACCGTTAAGTTTGATCATTGCAAAGGTACGCCCAACTTTATTTTTATCAACTTCAGTAATAGTACTTTTTATCTTGCATTTAGAAAATTGGCGTTTAATTTTCGTATTTTGCTGCTTAAAATCTAGCTTATAGTCCATTGATCGTTAAACTCTTTGTTGGTTTACAATCACATCTTTTTTTTAATTGCACCCTCACCAATAACGTGATAGTTCAGGCAGTCAACCAACTTAGCTAGTATTAAAATTCTCCATTTATAGTCAAATCGAATGTCGAGTTTATATATGCATGATTTCGGTTTATTCACCTAATTTTCGAAACTCACTGGATTGATTAACTACACAAAATTCACTAAAAGGGGAAGCATCTCCAAAGAGAGATTTTTCCGCTCCAAAATATTTACCAAAAAGTGAAAAGATCACATCTATCCCACCACGTTCCTTGATTTTAAATCGGCAAGTACTGATACTAAATCAATCCTTTAAACCTGGCTTAAAGGCTGGTTAGTCAATAGGGGTTCCACAAACCCATAAAAAAGAACAATCACGGTCCGTCCTGCACAAGAGTATTGATGTAAAGGTTAGCTTATATAACTTATTTTTCCCAACTACTATTTTAAAATGTTATCAATCCAAAAAAGTCCAATCTTCTGATTTTTTGGCTTACGCGTTTACTCATTTTCTTTATCTTATTCTATACGCCAATCGTATCAGGTTTCGTTGAATAGCTGATGTTAGGATTTGACTCTTAACATTATGCCATTTCTGTTCTCTACCTACTCTGAATTCAAACGAATCGGAGCACAACTTTGCCTTGCCTAGCCTCTCAGCAATTTATTGTGAAAATAGGACGTACTAGTCAGTTTTAGCACTAGTAATTAAAAAAAGGTCAGTATTTACAAAATCATTGAAAAATAACCACTATTTTGCTGCAACACAGAAGTTTCAGCATAATATACTGGAGATTGTGCACCTATGTATGAACTCCACCATACGGAAAGTTCCAGCATAATATACTGGAGATTAAAGCACCTGTGTATGAATTTCCAGCATATTATACTGGAAGTCCAGTATTATACTGGAAATATATTATGCTGGAACTCCAGTAAATTATGCTGGAAGTTCAGTATATTATGCTGGAAATTCACATGTAAAAAATTCAAACTCCAGTATATTATGCTGGAATATTTTCCGGATTTTGAATAGTGTTTCGTTCAGATTTATCTTTACATGAAAAGTGGCTAAATTTTGATTACTTTTGAAACTGTGACTATTTTTCAATTACCACTTATAAATCTGGCTATTTTTGAATTTCACCCTAGTGCGTCTAAAATCTGAAACCGGGTTGAATACTCCACAAAGAGAGCCCAAAATGAGTAAAAATAGCACGGGCTGGCCAGTTTTCGGACTGGTCATTCAAAAATAGCCAGTGTTTGCCAAGTCATTGAAAAATAACCACTATTTTGCTGCAACAGAGACCGCCAGCATAATATACTGGAGTTCGGTGCACCTGTGCATGAACTTCCAGCATATTATGCTGGAACTCCAACACACGGAAAGTTCCAGCATAATATACTGGAGATTCGAGCACTTGTGTATGAACTTCCAACATATTATACTGGACGGGTATACTTTGCTGGAACTCCAGTATATTTTACTGAAGTTCTAGTGTACTTATGCTGGAACACCATCATATTATGCTGAAGTTCCAGTATGCTTATCCTGGAACTCCAGTATAATATGCTGGAGTTCAAGTATAGTTATGCTGGAACTAAAGCATAATATACTCGGGGTTTGAACAGTATTTTCGCTCAGATTTATCTTTACATGAAAAGTGGCTAAATTTCGATTACTTTTGAAAGCGTGGCTATTTTTGAATGACCAATTGTAAATCTGGCTATTTTTGAATTTCTCCACCAAAATGAACCTAGTAGGCAGTATAGCTAAAAGGCCCATTAAAGGTTGGCCTAGCCCAACTGTTTTTGGCCATACACATTTTTTGCTTTTCTCCGGAAAATATTTTCAAAACCCTGTTTGTCCATGAATATTTATAAGTTTTTGCAGATTTTTTCGAAAATAATATTTTCAAAAACCAAAAATTTCAAGTTTTCCGGAAGACTTTAACCTTTTTTCAAATAAAATTTTAAATTCCAAATAAAAAATTCTACGTCGAAAACTTTTTTGGCATCTATTGCCAAATGCCTACTTAGTTTCGACAATAGGAATCGTAGGAAATGAGTGACCTTTTGATACCTATGATGTTTCTTTTCTGTTCTTTTGGAATTTTTTCTCTTTTCCACGTTATTGGAATACGTAACAAACTGGTTTATATTCTGCGTTGAAATAAGTAAATTCTGCTTGTTTCGTAAACACTCCACCACTCCGTATGAGTCCTAATTTAGATGACCACAGCCATTTGACAAAGACAATGGAAGATGAGATCTTTATAAGCGGGACGTCCTACGAGGGACGACAGATAGCGGATAGAGGACGAATAGTTGTCGCAGCAATCAGAGGCGGATCTAGAGTTTCTTGAACATGGGTGTAACACTAAAAAAAATAGAGGGAAAAAAAGTGCTAAGTGGAAATTGATCCCTATTTCTTTGAGTAAATAATTAAGTATTGAACCAAATGCACCATTCGACCTTTATGGAGCATAGGTGCCAATACAATACTGGATCAACTCTAAAAAATACGTGCATAAAATACCTAGTTTGACGGAGGGGTCATGGGTTCACGTGCCCTATAATGTGAGCTATAGATTCGCCCCTGGCAGCCCTTATATATAGTGGAGAAAATACCTAGTAGAGGGATCTTCTTCAGTTTTTTGGGCCTTTTCAGTTGAAAGCAAAACTTGTAAACTCCCTCCTATATTTAAGATTGTCATTCTCACTGTACAATTACCGCCTTTTTCATAAGATCAACAAATACTTTCCATCATGTTTATTACTTGTGTCTTATGTTCTAGAGCTTATTATGCTTAGCTAAGATTTACCCCTTCATTTTCTTTGATTGATTTGTTCAATAAGATTCCAATATCTTTTGAATCAAACACACTCCAATCTAGATATTATTCTTTCACGACCTAGTTCAGGTAGCTATTCTTTTCTGAAAGTTTCTTTTTAGGGACAGATCCCTTAAAAGTAGGGAAGAAAATTAGAAAAGAGGAGAACATTTTGCGAATTCAAACATTACATTTAAGTGATACAGGGCGACCCAAAAGAAAATTCGAAAAAAAGCCCTCTTGGTAGACGAGACTCGGGTTCTAAAAAACCATCTCCTTTTTGATTATCTCCTATTATTCCGCTAAGATGTAGATTCTATCTAGGAGTGGCAAACGGGCAGGTCGGGTCGGATATGGTTCGGATCAAAAACGGGTAATGAAAAAACTGATAAATTATCCGATCCGATCCATATTTGATACGGATGAAAAATGGGTTAATCGGCGGATAACATGAGTAACCATATTATCTATGACTTCTTGTATGATCACTTTTAGGAGAATTCTTAGTCTCCCTAACTTGAGGAACCCCCAATTTGAGGCTTTACAAATATAAAAGTTAGACCTATTGGTTATCCATTTTCAAAATGAATAATATGGTTCTTATCCATATTTGACCCGTTTTTAAAGTGTTCATTATCCAACCCATTTTTTAGTGGATGATATGGATGGTTAACTATTTTCTTTTAACCATTTTGCCATCCCTAATTCTGACATCAGCTGGACTGAAAATACCCATTAGGTTCACATGGCACCCCAAAAACAAAAAACAAAAAGAATCTTAATAATATAGACATTAGACAATGGTAGGTGCAGTCAACTCATGAATAGAGACTTTGGAATTTTATATTCCATGCTAAGAGGGAATTTTCAAAGGCATACGTTTTTTTTTCCTGTCCACATTAGTATTGCCGCCCCTTTTCCTATTTTTTTATTTTTTTATTTTAAATTAGCTTTATCATCTAGAGCTGCATTTACAGTCTCGGAGGAAAGTTTCAAGGCTATTGCATGGAAAGCTACCAATAAGACTGGCGTAAAATATCTTTGCCTTTTTATTCGTTTGAAATTTCTCCTTCTGGTTGTGAACAAGAACCTTACTTTCGTCCAATCCTCTTAAGTTGAAAGCGAACTTTCTACAATAATCACTGGAAAAGTCATAAAAGGAGCGGCCATTTCTTTGTTTACCATAATAGTACTCAAGTATGACATTTTTTGTTAGTCAAAACTGGATTAACTTTGACTCTTGGACATTTCAATTGAATCATATATTTTACGTAACTTCTCCAATATCAAAGTATTCCTCCAGCCAACCAAATCTATCATTGATGAGTTCTCACAAATGCATGCTCAAAGCTTCCCTCTTCCTCTGCTCCATTCCGTCATCACCTTCATATTCTTCTTGATCACTTCCTCACTATCTTATGGCCAAGAAAATAAACAGCTTACCACCTGTAAGAGCTCCTATAGCTGTGGGAATATTCAGAAGATCAGCTTCCCTTTCTGGGGTGGTGATCGACCTCAAGAATGTGGTCTTCCACAATTCGAGCTTGAATGTGAAGCCAACCATAATCCCGTTATGAAGATTGACAATCATGATTTCCGCGTACTTGACATCAATGAAGAAAAGCAAACCATGAGAATTGCACGTAAAGATCTTGAAGAAGACATTTGTCCTGATAGATTTGGTAACACTACCTTGAATGATTCTCTTTTCCGCTATGGTCCGGACTTGCGAGTTTTCGTCATGTTCTATGCTTGTCCTTTTAATATACCTTCAGAATGGAAAAAGTTCTCCTTTAGCTGCAATATCAATGGAAACTCCAGTCTTGGTTTCTATCCAGATGAGTCATTTTCATCATTCTGGGGCCCAAAGTACCCGAATTGTGAGCATAAGGTCATGGTTCCTGTTGTGATGAAGGCATTTGAGCAGTTCAAGAACGAAGGAAGTACGAAGATATTGGAGCTATTGAAGCAAGGGTTTGATGTGGTGTATAAAAAAAGCACAGAATGTATAGTTTGTGAGAAGTCAGGCGGGTTATGTTGGTCAGAGACAAATCTTACGGAGCCAACGTGCCTTTGTAGGGATCGAACTTATTCCTATTACTGTGGTTATGGAACAGATCAAGGTGCGTTCCATCTCCCTAATCTAACTTTACTCTGTTTGCCAAAATTAGTTGAATCTAACTGGTTGCCCATAGTCTTCAACTGTCAAATAAGCTCCAGAAAGGGAGAATAGGCTGGCATATGGTCGAGTATTTTGGCCCAGACAGACATATTTAAATTGAATAGTCCATTCAAAATATTTTTCCCCATATTTTGGTGGGAAACTTCCAATTCGTTTCACGCCTTTCTAATTTATTTCATCCCTTGTAACATTTGTTGGGCATTTTTTATCAAGTTTGTGAAGCCCAAACAATAAAATATAGTTACAGATTTCCCAGCACAAGCCATTTTTGCTGATGCCTGTTCTGAGATCTAGTAGTATTAGACGGCAGCAAGTTTTGTTTTAGCCTCACCCAGCGAGATAGGGATATCAAAATTGGTGAATGGTGGAGTTGACAATACATCTATAGAAAGAGAAATTCACCTATGATATGTGATAGAATTGCCAGGAAAAAGAACAGATTGAAGTTGATTAACTCATATATTCTTGAAAAAGGTCTCTATCAGGGTATTCTTTTAGCTCGTTCCTAAAGCGCATGTAGACGCGATGACTGAATAAAACAACTTCTACCCTCTCTGTTTCCACGCTTTCGCCTACCAAGCAGAGATTTGAATACTTCATGAATTCCCTGTCCTTTCTACTTATTCTTTTCTATATCGTAATTGAAATGTCTAAGCTTTTGGCTCCATCTCGACTCTTTGACTCTCTTAGCCAGTAGGTGGTGAAGTTGGACATTTAACCTTAGTAAGAAACGCAACTTTTTCTCACTTTTTCATCCGAATTTCTATATATTCTATCATTTTAACCTGACTTAGGATTCAGGCTTTTCTAAGTATTGTTTTTACAACAGTTGTTTTCCATGTTTCCTTCTATTATCTGTTTTGCTTGTTAAGTTTCCTCCATTAATACACTAAGGAGGGGATAGATCATAAAAGACACAGAAATCTGATGAAGCATTTGTGCCCAACCTCGGGAGCCTCCATTTAGCCTAGGTCCAACAACATCTTTCTCTTATGACTGTACCCAATCTTGTGAAAGGGAAACATATGTTGTAAATTGCCAGTAATGCTATCATCAATCATTCTTTTCCGGTTTTTCATAGTGAGTTTCTAGAGCACTATAACTATGCAGTAGAATCATGTCAGCACCCTGTTTATGCGAAAATGAATTACCCACAACTTCTGCAAAAGAGAGGCTAAAATGTCGAGATTGCTTGAATAGCATAGAGCAATGTGGTGCTCGAATAACGAATCTAAACTCAAAGCAGAACACGTCATGTTTAATCTAGAAACTTAAAAGTCCAATTCCACGTTTGACTATGTAATCCATAACGGAGTACAAAAATAACCACCTTATTCCTTCATAGATAAGAAACAATAAGGTGATAGCAGTTGATTTATTATACCACTGGAGATTCTTTATTGTGTTTCTGTATCATTTCATCACTTTTTTATGTCTGCGTTACAGGCAATAAAAGAGATATCAGAGTGAAGGCTGCCGTAGGTAACTGTCCTTTGACCTTGTTCATCTTGTTATTGTCCTTCTCTTCAACAACGATCCCGAACTTCCTGGTCACATATTTCTCTCTTTCAGGTGCAAGTGCAACTGCATTAACTGCCTTTGTGGCATGTGTAATTTTCTTTCTCTATCGTCGACAGAAGAAAAGTGACGCTGGTTCGTCTTTGATCTCCAGTAGCATCCTTTCTTATCCCTCCTCAATAACGGACCCTGAAAAGGCTTCACACTATTTCGGAATTCACGTATTTGACTACAATGAACTGCAAGAAGCCACAAGCAATTTTGATTCCAAAAAAGAGCTAGGAGAAGGTGGCTTTGGCACAGTATACAAAGGTAATAGAATTATCTTGAAGTGATCTTCTTTTCACCACCAACCTGCTACTAAACCTAAATTTTTTATCTGACCATCTGGTTATACATGATATGTTACAGGTAAACTTCGAGATGGACGTGTTGTTGCTGTAAAACGTTTATATGAGAACAACTACAAGAGGGTTGAGCAATTCCGCAATGAAGTTGAACTCCTCACACGCTTGCACCATCGAAATCTAGTTACCCTTTACGGATGCACATCTCGCCATAGCCGCGAGCTTCTTCTGGTGTATGAATATATTCCCAATGGCACAGTTGCTGATCATCTTCATGGAGAACACACTAAGCCTGGATCACTTTCATGGATTACACGAATGAGCATAGCCATAGAAACCGCAAGCGCACTAGCCTATCTCCATAATTCAGATGTCATTCACAGAGATGTAAAAACTAACAATATCCTCCTAGACAATAATTTCTGCGTCAAAGTAGCAGATTTTGGCTTGTCTCGGCTTTTCCCAACTGATGCTACTCACGTCTCAACAGCTCCACAGGGCACCCCTGGATATGTTGATCCCCAGTATCACGAATGCTATCAACTCACCAGTAAAAGTGATGTTTATAGTTTCGGGGTAGTACTAATCGAGCTTATATCCTCCCTACCAGCTGTTGATATCTCTAGGCATCGATACGAAATAAATCTGTCAAATATGGCTATTAACAAGATTCAGAGCAATGCACTGCATGAGTTGGTTGATCCAAGTCTTGGTTTTGATTCCAATGAGAAGGTAAAGTTGATGATCACCGCCGTGGCAGAATTGGCTTTCCAGTGTTTACAGAATGACAGGGATTTGAGACCATCCATGCAAGAGGTTTTGAAGTCTCTACTGGGAATTCAGAGTATGGACAAAACTGCAGGAGAAACAGATCAGAAAGCAAGTCCTGGTGATGATTCTGGGCTGTTGAAGAATAACGCTTTATCTCTCTCACCTGATTCAGTTATTGCAAAGTGGACTAGCAGTAGCAGGTCAAGAACATCTAATTCCAGTACTGGCTAAGTTTATGCCCTCAGCTTGTCTATTTTGTGGTTTTCTTGATGGTGATTCTTGAGCACCTGCTCTATTGGTTGCCAAAACCTGAAATTTTTGCGTCTTTCTTTTATTAATTTGGACCAATTTTATCTTAACAGGGATGTACATATCTCGTATGCAGCATTTCACATTTAACAATCCTAATTCAATTCATTTCTTAAATTCGTTAAGGAAATGGTATAGATACTTCTTAATTGGTTATTTTTGCCATAGCAGATTATGAGTGAGTTTTACCAGGATGATTAATCAGAGTACATTTTGTGTCCGGGGTAGCAAGATATTGATGTTGACTATATTGATCAGAGTACATTAAGCTGCAAAATTGTCCATTAAAGTGAGCTACTACAAAAGACGGAGTTAGGAAATTGTCAGTGAACTATATGAAAGGTCCATTCATGCCGGTGAACTATACATTGGAGAAATTCAAAAATAGCCAGATTTACCACTGGTCGTTGAAAAATAGCCAAGTTTCAAAAGTCATTGAAATTTAGCCACTTTAAATCTGAGCGAAAACACTGTTCAAAATCCGGAAAAATACGCCCGCAAAATTTTACGGGAGTTCCAGCATAAGTATGCTGGAACTCCCGCAAATTTTACGGGAGTTCAAGCATACTTATGCTGGAACTCCCGCAAATTTTACGGGAGTTCCAACAAGTTTAATTGTCCAGTATAATATACTGGAGTTTGGAGCACTGGTGCTCCAGTCTCCCGTAAATTTTACAGGAGTTAGCAAAGTATACCGGTCCAGCATAATATGCTGGAGTTCATACACAAATGCACCAGAACTCCCGTATATTATACTGGACCGGTCCCTGTTGCAGCAAAATAGTGGCTATTTTTCATTGACTTGATAAACGCTGGCTATTTTTCATTGACCTGTGTGAAAACTGACTATACCATGATATTTTAACCATTTTTTCTGTCTCTGTCGTGATTTTTCTATACATATTCGTTAAGAAAAATTGATTAGGATGGAATTTTAACTACTTCATCCTTATTTTTACATTAATATTTAATTTTTTTTTATTGGTATTTGGATAAATATCCATAATTGAGGCGTTTGTAATATTCAAAAATAATTATTACTAACAGAATAATTGAGATGTTTGTAATATCAACATGGGACAATCGGTGACAAAAATTCAAGAACATCCTGCTTTTAGGGCTATTTAGATAGTTTAACCCTCGGTGATGAGGTTTGGATCTTGGAGCATTTTTATGCATGCCCACTTTTAGGCCACCATTAAAATTACATTCGTATTGTACAAAATTTTGTAAAATGTACCCGCTCAAATATGAAGTAATTTAATCTTTTTAATGTAACTTCAACTTCAGAAATCAAATTTGAAGTTCTTCTATTTTCAAATGCAATTTCAAAAATTCAAATATAAAGTAGTTCAATCTCTTCAATGCAACTTCAGAAATCAAATCTAAAGTTCTTCTATCTTTCAAATGCAACTTCAAAAATTAAATATTAAGTAGTTCAATCTATTAAATGCAACTTCAAATTTCGAATTTTAAGTTCTAAAACATTAACTTATTTTTCGAATTTCAACAATCTAATACAAGATCTAGTGTCTAAATCTACTCCAAATGAGCTTAAATTTGAAACATAACTTTCAATTATCATTAAGAGTAAATCTTAGCCATCAAATTTATCAAAACAATAACAAATTTAACAAACCCATTTACAACTGTGTTGAAGAAAAAGAAACTCTAAGCACAATGAAGAAGAAAACAACAATAAAAAAGAAGAAAAAGTGTATGTATTTGAAAGTATCCAAATATTGAGTATCAGTTGATTTTTTTTATTGGTAAAATAAAAATAATTGGGACACCACATGAGAGACTTGGAACTTGGGGGAAATTAAAAAATAGCCAGAATTACAAATGGTCATTCAAAAATAGTCACACTTTCAAAAGTAATCGAAATTTAGCCACTTTTCATGTAAAGATGAATCTGACCGAGACATTGTTCAAAATCTGAAAAATACTCCAGTATACTATACTGGAGTTCCAGCATAAGTATACTGGAACTCCAGCATATTATACTGAATTTCCAGCATAAGTATACTAGAACTCCAGCATAATATACCAGAGTTCCAGCAAAGTATACCGGTCCAGTATAATATGCTGAAAGTTCATTGTTTACCGTGAAAATGATAATAACAATTAAATTTGATTATGAGGTTTTAAAAATACGTGATCTATTTTTATGCTAGTTGTAAAGCAATGGATGCTAAGTAAAACGTTAGGAATCAAGATTATAGCTTAGAGACGGTTTGATAATTGAACCAAACTGTTAGGAGATCGGGGGGTACTTGAGCTGTCATTTATAAGGCCTCGGGGTCGAACTGGATGGCCGATTTGGAGCAGTCGAGAGGGAGATAACAGTTATGAGATATGATGATGGCTCTTTATAATCAATGATAAAGCAATAAATGAAGAA
>NW_017672449.1:105181-135892 GCF_001879085.1 Nicotiana attenuata | reverse complement strand
TTGCAACAGGAACCAGTCCAGATAATATACGGGAGTTCTGGTGCATTTGTGTATGAACTCCAGCATATTATGCTGGACCGGTATACCTTGCTAACTCCTGTAAAATTTGCGGGAGACTGGAGCACAGTGCTCCAAACTCCAGTTATTATACCGGACAAATTACTTGCTGGAACTCCCGTAAAATTTGGGAGTTCCAGCATAATTATGCTTGAACTCCCGTAAAATTTGCGGGAGTTCCAGCATACTTATGCTGGAACTCCCGTAAATTTGCGGGGCGTATTTTTCCGGATTGAACAGTGTTTTCGCTCAGATTTAAAGTGGCTAAATTTCAATGACTTTTGAAACTTGGCTATTTTCAACGACCAGTGGTAAATCTGGCTATTTTTGAATTTCTCCAATGTATAGTTCACCGCATGAATGGACCTTTCATATAGTTCACTGACAATTTCCTAACTCCGTTTTGTAGTAGCTCACTTTAATGGACAATTTTGCAGCTTAATGTACTCTGATCAATATAGTCAACATCAATATCTTGCTACCCCGGACACAAAATGTACTCTGATTAATCATCCTGGTTAAAACTCACTCATAATCTGCCTATGGCAAAAATAACCAATTAGAAGTATCCTATACCATTTCCTTAACGAATTTAAGAAAAATTGAATTAGATTGTTAAATGTGAAATGCTGCATACGAGATATGTACATCCCTGTTAAGATAAAAATTGGTCCAAATTAATAAAAGAAAGACGCAAAAAAATTTCAGGTTTTGGCAACCAATAGAGCAGGTGCTCGAATCACCATCAAGAAAACCACAAAATAGACAAGCTGAGGGCATAAACTTAGCCAGTACTGGAATTAGATTGTTCTTACCTGCTACTGCTAGTCCACTTTGCAATAACTGAATTCAGGTGAGAGAGATAAAGCGTTATTCTTCAACAGCCCAGAATCATCACCAGGAACTTGCTTTCTGATCTGTTTCTCCTGCAGTTTTGTCCATACTCTTGAATTCCCAGTAGAGACTTCAAAAACCTCTTGCATGATGGTCTCAAATCCCTGTCATTTCTGTAAACACTGGAAAGCCAATTCTGCCACGGCGGTGTCATTCAACTTTACCTTCTCATTGGAATTCAAAACCAAGACTTGGATCAAACCAACTCATGCAGTGCATTGCTCTGAATCTTGTTAATAGCCATATTTTGACAGATTTATTTCGTATCGATGCCTAGAATATCAACAGCTGGTTAGGAGGATTATAGCTCGATTAGTTACACCCCGAAACTATAAACATCACTTTTACTGGTGAGTTGATAGCATTCGTGATAACTGGGGATCAACATATCCAGGGGTGCCCTGTGGAGCTGTTGAGACGTGAGTAGCATCAGTTGGGAAAAGCCGAGGACAAGCCAAAATTCCTACTTTGACGCAGAGAAATTATTGTCTAGGAGGATATGTTAGTTTTTACATTCTCTGTGAATGACATTCTGAATTTGGAGATAGGCTAGTGCGCTTGCGGTTTCTCATGGCTATGCTCATTCGTGTAATCCATGAAAGTGAATCCAGGCTTAGTGTGTTCTCCATGAAGATGTCAGAGACTGTGCCATTGGAATATATTCATACACCAGAAAGAAGCTCGCGGCTATGGCGAGATGTGCATCCGTAAAGGGTAACTAGATTCGATGGTGCAAGCGTGTGAGGAGTTCAACTTCATTGCGAATTGCTCAAACCCTCTTGTAGTTGTTCTCATATAAACGTTTTACAGCAACAACACGTCCATCTCGAGTTTACCTGTAACATACATGTAAACAGATGGTCAGATAAAAAATTTAGGTTAGTAGCAGGTTGGTGGTGAAAAGAAGATCACTTCGAGTAATTCTATTACCCTTTGTATCTGTGCCAAAGCCACCTTCCCTAGCTCTTTTTTGGAATCAAAATTGCTTTGTGCTTTTGCAGGTTTTGTAGTCAAATACGTGAAATTCCGAAATAGTGTGAGAGCCTTTTCAGGGTTCCGTTATTGAGGAGGGATAAGAAAGATGCTACTGGAGATCAAAGACGACCGCGTCACTTTTCTCTGTTCGACGATAGAGGAGAAGAAAATTACAACATGCCAAAAGGCAGTTAATGCAGTTTGCACTTGCACCTGAAGAGAGGAAATATGTGACCAGGAGAGTTCGGATCGTTGTTGAAGAGAAGGACAATAACAAGATGAACAAGGTCAAAGGACAGTTACTACGGCAGCCTTCACTCTGATATCTTTTATTGCCTGTAACGCAGACATAAAAAAGTGATGAAATGATACAGAAACACAATAAAGAATCTTCAGTGGTATAATAAATCAACTGCTATCACCTTATTGTTTCTATCTATGAAGGAATAAGGTGGTTATTTTTGTACTCCGTTATGGATCATACATAGTCAAAAGTGGAATTGGACTTTTAAGTTTCTAGATTAAACATGACGTGTTCGCTTTGAGATTTAGATTCGTTATTCCGAGCACCCACATTGCTCTATGCTATTCAAGCAATCTCGACATTTCCTTCTCTCTTTTGCAGAAGTTGTGGGTAATCATTTTCGCATTAAACAGGGTGCTGACATGATTCTACTGCAATAGTTATAGTGCTCTAGAAACTCACTATGAAAAAACGGAAAAGAATGATTGATGATAGCTTTACTGGCAATTTACAACATATGTTTCCCTTTCACAAGAATTGGTACAGTCATAAGAGAAAGATGTTGTTGGACCTAGGCTAATGGAGGCTCCCGAGGTTGGCACAATGCTTTCATCAAGTTTCTGTGTTTTTATGATCTACCCCTCCTTAGTGTATTAATGGAGAAACCTTAACAAGCAAAACAGATAATAGAAGGAAACATGGAAAACAACTGTTGTAAAAAACAATACTTAGAAAAGCCTGAATCTAAGTCAGGTTAAAATGATTAGAATATAAGAAATTCGGATGAAAAAGTAGAAAAAGTTGCGTTTCTTACTAAGTTAAATGTCCAACTTTCACCACCTACGGCTAAGAGAGTCAAAGTCGAGATGGAGCCAAAAGCTTAGACATTTCAATTACGATATAGAAAAGAATAAGTAGAAAGGACAGGGAATTCATGAAGTATTCAAATCTCTGCTTGGTAGGCAAAGCGTGGAAACAGAGAGGGTAAAGTGTTTATTCAGTCATCGCGTCTACATTGCGCTTTAGGAACGAGCTAAAAGAATACCCTGATAGGACCTTTTTTCAAGAATATATGAGTTAAATCAACTTCAATCTGTTCTTTTTCCTGGCAATTCTATCACATATCATAGGTGAATTTCTCTTCTATAGATGTATTGTTCAAACTCCACCATTCACCAATTTTGATATCCCTATCTCGCTGGTTGAGGCTAAACAAAACTTGCTGCCGTCTAATACTACTAGATCTCAGAACAGGCATCAGCAAAAATGCTTGTGCTGGAAATCTGTACACTAATTTTATTGTTTGGGCTTCACAAACTTTGATAAAAAATGCCCAACAAATGTTACAAGGATGAAATAAATTAGAAAGGCGGTGAAACGAATTTGGAAGTTTCCCACCAAAATATGGGGAAAAAATTTTGAATGGACTATTCAATTTAAATATGTCTGTCTGGGCCAAATACTCGACCATATGCCAGCCTATTCTCCCTTCTGGAGCTTATTTGACAGTTGAAGACTATGGGCAACCAGTTAGATTCAACTAATTTTGGCAAACAGAGTTAAAGTTAGATTAGGGAGATGGAACCGCACCTTGATCTGTTCCATAACCACAAGTAATAGGAATAAGTTCGATCCCTACAAAGGCACGTTGGCTCCGTAAGATTTGTCTCTGACCAACATAACGCCGCCTGACTTCTCAAAACTATACATTCTGTGCTTTTTTATACACCACATCAAACCCTTGCTTCAATAGCTCCAATATCTTCGTACTTCCTTCTTCTTGAACTGCTCAAATGCCTTCATCACAAACAGAACCAATGACCTTATGCTCACAATTCGGGTACTTTGGGCCCCAGAATGATGAAAATGACTCATCTGGATAAGAAAACCAAGACTGGAGTTTCCATTGATATTGCAGCTAAAGGAGAACTTTTTCCATTCTGAAGGTATATTTAAAAGGACAAGCATAGAACATGACGAAAACTCGCAAGTCCGGGACCATAGCGGAAAAGAGAATCATTCAAGGTAGTGTTACCAATCTATTCAGGACAAATGTCTTCTTCAAGATCTTTACGTGCAATTCTCATGGTTTGCTTTTCTTCATTGATGTCAAGTACGCGGAAATCATGATTGTCAATCTTCATAACGGGATTATGGTTGGCTTCACATTCAAGCTCGAATTGTGGAAAGACACATTCTTTGAGGTCGATCACCACCCCAGAAAGGGAAGCTGATCTTCTGAATATCCCACAGCTTAAGAGCTCTTACAGGTGGGTAAGCTGTTTATTTTCTTGGCCATAAGATAGTGAGGAAGTGATCAAGAAGAATATGAAGGTATGACGGAAATGGAGCAGGAGGAAGGGAAGCTTTGAGCATGCATTTGTGAGAACTCATCATGATAGATTTGGTTGGCTGGAGGAATACTTTGATATTGGAGAAGTTACGTAAAATATATGATTCAATTGAAAATGTCCAAGAGTCAAAGTTAATCCAGTTTCTGACTAACAAAAATGTCATACTTGAGTACTTATTATGGTAAACAAAAGAAATGGCCGCTCCTTTTATGACTTTTCCAGTGATTATTGTAGAAAGTTCGCTTTCAACTTAAGAGGATTGGACGAAAGTAAGGTTCTTGTTTTCACAACGAAGGAGAAAATTTCAAACGAATAAAAAGGCAAAGATATTTTTACGCCAGTCTTATTGGTAGCTTCCATGCAATAGCCTTGAAACTTCCTCCGAGACTGTAAATGCAGCTCTAGATGATAAAGCTAATTTAAAATAAAAAAATAAAAAAATAGGGAAAAGGGCGGGCAATACTAATGTGACAGGAAAAAAAAACGTATGCCTTTTGAAAATTCCCTCTTAGCATGGAATATAAAATTCCAAAGTCTCTATTCATGAGTTGATGCACCTACCATTGCTAATGTCTATATTATTAAGATTCTTTTTGTTTTTTTTTTGGGGTGCCATGTGAACCAATGGGTATTTCAGTCAGCTGATGTCAGAGAATTAGGGATGGCCAAAATGGTTTAAAAGAAAATTAGTTTAACCATCCATTTCTCCACTAAAAAATGTGGATAATGAACACTTTAAAAACGGGTCAAATATGGATAAGAACCATATTATTCATTTTGAAAATGGATAACCAATAGGTCTAACTTTTATATTTGTAAAGCCTCAAATTGGGGGTTCCTCAAGTTAGGGAGACTAAGAATTCTCCTAAAATGATCTACAAGAAGTCATAGATAATATGGTTACTCATGTTTCCGCCGATTAACCATTTTTCATCCGTATCAAATATGGATCGGATCGGATAATTTATCAGTTTTTCATTACCCGTTTTTGATCCGAACCATATCCGACCCGACCTGCGCCGTTTGCCACTCCCTAGATAGAATCTACAATCTTAGCGGGAATAATAGGAGATAATCAAAAAGGAGATGTTTTTAGAACCCGAGTCTCGTTACCAAGAGGGCTTTTTTTCGAATTTCTTTTGGGTCGCCCTGTATCACTTAAATGTAATGTTTGAATTCGCAAAATGTTCTCCTCTTTTCTAATTTTCTTCCCCTACTTTTAAGGAATCTGTCCCTAAAAAGAAACTTTTCAGAAAAGAATAGCTACCTGAACTAGGTGTTGAAAGAATAATATCTAGATGGAGTGTGTTTGATTCAAAAGATATTGGGAATCTTATTGAACAAATCAAATCAAAGAAAATGAAGGGGTTAAATCTTAGCTAAGGCATAGATACACTAGAACATAAGACACAAGTAATAAACATGATGGAAAGTATTTGTTGATCTTATGAAAAAGGCGTAATGTACATGAGAATGACAATCTTAAATATAGAGGGGAGTTTATCAAGTTTTGCTTCAACTGGAAAAGCCCAAAAAACTGAAGAAGAGTCCCTCTACTAGGTATTTCTTCCACTATATATAAAGGGCTGCCAGGGGCGAATCTATAGCTCACATTATAGGGCACGTGAACCCATGACCCCTCGTCAAACTAGGTATTTTATGCACGTATTTTTTAGAGTTGATCCAGTATTGTATGGCACCTATGCTCCAATAAAGGTCGAATGGTGCATTTGGTTCAATACTTAATTATTTACTCAAAGAAGTAGGATCAAATTTCCAACTTAGCACTTTTTTTTCCCTCTATTTTTTTAGTGTTACACCATGTTCAAGAAACTCTAGATCCGCCTCTGATTGCTGCGACAACTATTCGTCCCTATCCGCTATTGTCGTCCCTCGTAGGACGTCCCCGCTTATAAAGATCTCATCTTCCATTGTCTTTGTCAAATGGCTGTGGTCATCTAAATTTAGGACTCATACGGAGTGGTGGAGTTTTACGAAACAAGCAGAAATTTACTTATTTCAACGCAGAATATAAAACCATGTGTTACGTATTCCAAATAACGTGGAAAAGAGAAAAAATCCAAAAGAACAGGAAAGAAACATCATAGGTATAAAAGTCACTCATTTCCTACGATTCCATTGTCGAAACTAAGTAGGCATTTGGCAATAGATGCCAAAAAAGTTTCGACGTAGAATTTTTTATTTGGAATTTAAAATTTTATTTTGAAAAAAGGTTAAAGGTTTCCGGAAAACTTTGAAAATTTTGGTTTTTGAAAATATATTTTTCGAAAAAATCTGCAAAAACTTATAAATATTCATGGGAAAACAGGGTTTTGGAAAATATTTTCCGGAGAAAAGCAAAAAATGTTTATGGCCAAAAACAGTTGGCTAGGCAACTTTAATGGGTTCAGCATACTGACCTATAGGTCATTTTGTGGGAGAAATTTCAAAAATAAAAGGCCAATTTTACAATTGGGTCATTCAAAAATAGCCACCTTTAAAAGTAATCGAAATTTAGCCACTTTCATGTTAAGATAAATCTGAGCGAAAATACTGTTCAAAGCCCCGAGTAATTATGCTTTAGTTCCAGCATAACTATACTTGAACTCCAGCATATATATACTGGAAGTTCCAGGATAAGCAGACTGGATTCAGCATAATATGATTGGGTCCCATAAGTACACTAACTTCAGTAAAATATACTGGAGTTCCAGCAAAGTATACCCGTCCAGTATAATATGTTTGAAGTTATACACAAGTGCTCGAATCTCCAGTATATTATGCTGGAACTTTCCGTTGTGTTGGAGTTCCAGCATTAATATGCTGGAAGTTCATGCACAGGCACCGAACTCCAGTATACTTATGCTGGCGTCTCTGTTGCAGCAAAATAGTTGGTTATTTTTCAATACTTGGCAAACACTGGCTATTTTTGGAATGACCAGTCCGAAAACTGGCCAGCCCGTGCTATTTTTACTCATTTTGGCTCTCTTTGTGAGTATTAACCCGGTTTGCAGGATTTAGACGCACTAGGGTGAAAGTTCAAAAATAGCCATTTATAAGTGGTAATTGAAAAATAGTCACAGTTTCAAAAGTAAATCAAATGTACCACTTTCATGTAAAGAGAAAGTCGGAACGAAACATTCAAAATCCGGAAATTTCCAGCAAATACTGGAGTTTGAATTTTTTTACATGTGAAATTCCAAGCATAATATACTGAACTTCCCAGCATAATTACCTGGAGTTCCACATATATATTCCAGTATAATACATGAGACTTCCAGTATAATATCTGGGAAATTCTACACAGTGCTTTAATCTCCAGTATATATGCTGGAACTCCGTATGGTGGAGTTCTAATAGGTAACTCCAGTATAATATGCTGAACTTCTGTGTTGCAGCAAAATGTGGTTATTTTCAAATTGTTTTGTAAATACTGACCTTTTTTTATACTTAGTGCTAAATGACTGTACGTCCTATTTTCACAATAAATTGGCTGAGAGGCTAGCAAGGCAAAGTTTGTGCTCCGATTCGTTTGAATTCAGAGTAGGTAGAGGAAAGGAAATGGCATATTTAAGAGTCAAATCCTAACATCAGCTATTCAACGAAACCTGATAACGATTGGCGTATAGAATAACATAAAGAAAATGAGTAAACGCGTAAGCAAAAAATCAGAAGATTGGCACTTTTTTGGATTGATAACATTTAAATAGTATAGTTGGGAAAAATAAGTTATATAACTACCTTTACATCAATACTCTTGTGCAGGACGGACCGTCGATTGTTCTTTTTTATGGGTTTGTTGGAACCCCTATTGACTAACCAGCCTTAAGCCATGTTTAAGGATTGATTTAGTACATACTTGCCGGATTTAAAAAATCAAGGAACGTGGTGCGGATAGATGTGATTCTTTTCACTTTTTGGTAAATATTTTGGAGCGGAAAAATCTCTCTTTGGAGATGCTTCCCCTTAGTGAATTTTGTGTAGTTAATCAATCTCCAGTGAAGTTGCGAAGAATAGGTTGAATAAAACCGAAATTCATGCATTATATTAACTCGAGCATTCGATTTCCGCACCACTATCAAAAAAAAAAAAAAAAATATGGAGATTTAAAATACTAGCTAAGGTTGGTTTGACTGCCTGAAACTATCACGTTATTGCTGAGGGTTTGCATTTAAAAAAAAAGATTTGTGATTGTATAACCAACAAAGAGTTTTAACGATCAATGGACTATAAAGCTTAGATTTTAAAGCAGCAAAATACGAAAATTAAACGCCAATTTTTATAAATGCAAGATAACAAATTACTATTACTGAAGTTTGATAAAAATAAAGTTGGGCGCGTACCTTTGCAATGATCAAACTTAATGGTTACCATCTTGCAAAAGCACAAAAAGTTCTGGGTTGAATTGTTGAAACCACACCGCCCGTGTGAGTCTCACACTTTGCCGCACTCCGAACGCGCTCCGCCAGTCTAGCACGAACACTCACCCATGCCCCCACCAATCCTCCAATCCAATCATCGTTTGGAATCTCCTCTCCGTCACCGTCGCCACCACTTCTCCACAAAACCCTAAAAACCAGTTCAAAATCTTCCGGCTCGCTAATTTCCCCAAACATAGAAATAAGATGCTTTTCCAGCCTGATTTATTAAGCACTCCGCGGATAAGCTTGAGTAGAGATTTTGTACAATTGAAATAAAACGTAAAGTTTCAGATCGGATTCGTCATTCCAACGGTCAATTTTTCCAAGCAGGTTCGTGAACGTTGCTCTGGGGACATGGAACGTCCGAAAACACAAGTAAAGTCCACTAGAGTGAGAGAATTGTGTTTCATAAATCCAATATTTCTAACCGTCACGAAATCATCACCCGGAAGGTGAAAGAAATAGGAAATGGTGAGAATGAGTAAACGGACAGTTGATCCAAAGTCCAGGTCAACACAGGTACTGAGGAGCGGTTGCGTTGTTAATTGTCAAGCCTTCCAGAAAAGGATTATGAAAACTTCAACTCCCATTGCAGTTGAATTTTAGGACAATATTGCATTAAGAGGAGCATCATTCATTTGCATTGGATTTGGACGAAGCAGAAAAAACGAGGAAGAAAGAAGAGACAACAAGAAGGAGTGAGATTGATTCTGAAACATGGTCAATTTGATGTTGAATAGTAAAATGTAAAGCTGATTGGTTATTACTAATATAATACATGTAGTATCTTTAATTTATTGACAGCTTCAAGTGTAATATTGTTTTAAATGGATTTTTTGCAATTTATATCTTGTTTTAGGCATAAGGTTATGAAAACGTTGATTTGGGATATCACCGAACTATTTTGGCGGTCATATTTGTTATTGAGAATATTCTAATTAGGTATCCACTGTAGTGGAATTTTCTTTGAAGATTATTAGTATTGACTTTATGGAATTTCTTTTTTTAAAGATTTAGTTTTATATTTATGTATTGGGAAAACATAAAGAATGGGGAAGAAGGTGTCTTGCGTTGGTTGTGTGTCGGTATTAATGCTATTTTGAATCCAAAACAGTAGAGGAAAAAAGGAGGAAATAGCAACGGCGGCTTCCCTTTATATAGCGCAGTAGGACAAACTAACGAGCTTTCCTCGCGACCGCGCAGTGATTTGCAATTCAATTTAGGTACAGAAAAAGTATAGATTAATCCCAAAGAGGATTACTAAGTAGTAACAACACTAAAAAGAAAGAAGCACCATCTTGTAAATAGGTTTGTATACGGTTCCGAAATCCAGGTATGCCCATTCGATAGGCCGGATGAGTCACTTTTCGAGAGCGAGATCGGAGATTAGACCAAGCTACGAGCGCCGATGGCAACGTACAAGCTTCGAGATTTCGGAAGTGCGTGAGTTTGTTATTTAAATAGGGTGTAAACACCGAGGCCATGTAATGGAATCACGAACCTCGAGTAATTACCGTTTATGGTTCCATAACGAAAGAAGCGAGATTCCACGCAGAAAGTGAGCCCTAAGTATTACCGGACGGTCGCATTCCGGAACGGATTTGTACTAGGTGAGCCGAGTTTAGAGATCATAGTGCAAGATATAATAAAGGTTCCTTACTCTACAATTTGAAAAGTTGTACCTTATTAGGATTCCCCTACTATAGTATGAGGGAACCCCAAATCATTTGCGGTTAAACGCATCAATCATTTTGAAGCAAGGAGAATATACATTTTCTTTTTTTCTTGCTTACTGAGCTTCATTAGAGTATTTGTCTTTTAGAGCTTTAGTTTTGCTTACACCTACCCTCCGAGGCCTCCTTCCGTAGTCGAACTTCAGAGAGAGGGAATATTTTCATGATTTGATTCAACTATTTCTTGTGAACCTAATACGTTGGTTCTTTTTGATTAGATATCGCAGTTCAATATTGAAGCTAAGCACATCTCACATTATTCATTTTAAAACCCACCAATACAAAGTTTAATTGTTACTCAATTTTAGCGGGCGTAACAGTTTGGCGCACCGTGGAGCCAAAGATGAAGTTGATTGTTTCAGTACTAATTCTGATAACACACGTTATTTTTCACACTTGTTCTTGTTCAAGAATTTTTTTTCTTCAGGGTTGAATCATGTCAAACTCACAAAATGCACCCGTACATGGCGATGATGGTCATTGGACTTCACGCGAAAAATAATAAAAGTGTTGGTGGGTATACCCAATTTTTTCCTACGTTTTTATATACAAAAATACTTCAAGCAATAACAATATAATGAATGTATAAGCAGCCCAAAGTTGTTTTTGGTATTTTTTTCATAATTTTTAAAGATTTAAAAAGTCTATTTAATTGTCTCATTGTAAGCAATTATCCACAAAAACTTCTTAAGTAACTAATTCCGCCAAAAACTATCAACTTGGTGATGAATAGATTACTATATATCATTCTACATACTGCACCTCAAATATGTTAAGGTGGATTTTTGTATATTTGTTACATTGTTATTTGTTGTATTTTTTCTTTTTATTAAATAATAATAGGCCAACGACAAAATACATTACAGAATTGCATTTAATGCCTATTAGGGATTAATAGCATTTCTTTAATTTAGTCAAAAAATTGGTTCGCATTTATTAATAACATTATATAATTCAGCTAAGGTCCAGGCGGCTCGTTTTAATTTGGACTTTTTTAAAAATCATTTTACATTTTAATATATAATATAAAAAGGGATTAAAACTTGCTTATTTTTTAAAACATTGGGATCCTTGCAATTTTATCACTTTAATTCAGGCCTCATCCCGTACAAATAATACCTAAATGAACCCCAATATCCAACCCCCACCGGGGACCGGCATAATACACGAAGAAAGAACTGTCCCTCTCCCTCTTCTCTTCTCATAACCTAAATGTCAATTTTCGTGCAACATAATCGATACCCCCACTTATAAAATTAATACCCCTCCCCTCTGGGCATTAGTGTTCAATAATCAGGGTATTGTCCTTCCTACTCTGCTAGTTCCCCATTAACCCGTACCTTAAGTTAAATTTTTGCCTGTCTCATACTTTAGCTTAAAAACAATCGGTCTTTCACTGCATAATTTTCAGAAAAACCGGCCATACCATTTAAAATAACCGTCAGCCCTATTGATAATCAATCTAAACTTTACATATACCCCACACACTTAAAAAAGCAATCCCTCTCCCTATGCCAACCCTTATATAATCGTGCCTTATATTGCCCCCTACCTCCTAAAGTCGCCACTGACCTCTGAAAATCCCTTCTACAAATTTTGGAATCCTTAAACGGATCAAAAATAGAACCTCTTCTTTCATTACATAGCTGCTCCTTACTGGTAGTAAAGCGCACTCTATGTACTCTCTCTGTCCCAGCATACATCACATCCAAACTCCTGAATAATCATCCTAAAACAAGTGACACCAACTGAATCATCCACCCTATGGCTAACCTCAACTGGAGGCTAAACCATAAGGGCTACCAGATAGCGCATGAGGAATTAAACACTTCTTTATGAGATCATCAGGCGTACCAGCCGGTTTACCAATACTCTCACTAAATCCGGAGATTAATCCTACAACATTCTCTAATAGTTATGGTGTGAAGCTGGCCGAAAGGCTGAAACTGTGGAATCTAAGATAGCTCACACTATAACAGCCTCCTGTCTTTATTTTTTAAAGCCATTGTTTTCAGAATGTCTCTAGTCTCTTAGCCCACGCGATTTATATATAACTTTAACACTGTCCCCGGACGAAAAACGAGCCCTTCTTGCTCATGTCCTTAACTTCAGGACTTCAGGACTGCATGTCCTTAACTTTTGAACTTGAAAAACTCTAAGTCAGGACTTCAAGACTACATGTCCTTAACTTTTTAACCTGTAACTCTAAGTTCAAGGATTTCAGGACTTACATGTCCTTAACTTTTTGAACTTGGAACTCTAAGTTCAGGACTCAAACTACATGTCCTTAAACTTTTGAATTTGTAAACAAAGTTAAGTGACTGTCTGTCCTTAACTTTTGAACTTGTAACCGTAAGTTAAGACGTCTGTCCAACTTTTTGAAATTTGTAACTGTAAGTTAAGGACTGCTTGTCCTTAACTTTGAACGTGTAACTGTAAGATAAGGACTGTCTGTCCTTAACTTGAACTGGAAATCAAAGTTAAGGACCTATTGTCTTAACTTTTGAACTTGTAACTGTAAGTAAGGAACTGCCTGTCCTTAACTTTTTGAACTTGTGTCCTTAACTATTGAATTTAACTTTAGACTTCAAGACTACATTTCCTTGGTACCAAGTACTTGTATTTCATTTTGAAGTGACTGAAGGAGTTTTAGTGGTAAACAACATTGAGGCGCGTGTACTCCACCACACAACATAGACCTGGTCATGATGTTTAAGGGTAAATTTATTCCATTTAAAATGTAAAGGGGGTAATAAGGACCGCTGCCAAAATTTAAGTGTGTAGTTAAAAATCCGCTAATAGGGAGAGTACTTATGAAATTTACCCTAACCTATCATGACAAGCGAAAAATTGTACAGATATGCCAAAAGGTTGTATGTTGAATTTCTAGAATAGTATAATAAAACAGATTTGGTTTCAAATTGCAGAGTTTGGCCTCCCATTTTTGGGCCCCAAATATGATGGAAAATATTCTTCACAAAGTTCTGCAAGAGAAGTTGGGAGAGACTCGTTTGCATCAGACTTTAACAAATGTTGTCATTCCAACTTTTTGACATGAAGAAACTTCAGCCAATTAATATTCACCCAAATCGGCGGTAAGTCTTGACATAAATCATACCATCTGGACGTTTGATTATGTAATTGCCATCAGTGTATTTCCAATTGGGGAGGAAAGGGTAACACAGTCTTTTCATATTATTTTTAATAGACTATTGGCTACTATTGCTA
This sequence comes from Nicotiana attenuata, assembly GCF_001879085.1. Classification (NCBI taxonomy): domain Eukaryota; kingdom Viridiplantae; phylum Streptophyta; class Magnoliopsida; order Solanales; family Solanaceae; genus Nicotiana; species Nicotiana attenuata. Next base: position 121,986 of record NW_017672449.1, on the reverse strand, counting down.
AGCATCAAAAATGCTGGATAAAAAAGTAAATACTAGCTTAAACAGTGGCTACCCCACGCCATTTCTACCTAATTATGTGAGAAATAGCCTTTACCATCAGCTCAGTTGACGAAGACATCGAATTGCTTAAAATATTGGATAGCGAATTTAAAGTCATTTGTTTTTAACAATTGGCAATTTTTAAGGGTTTTTAAAATTACTCAATCACCTAAACTACTTGATATCTCGAGTTGTTACACAAATAGTTGGCCAGATTCAACATTTACTTTTTCTAGCTGGATACATTAATTATACACATTTATACATTACATTATATATGAATTTATATATATATATATATATATATATATATATATATATATATATATATATATATATATATATATATATATATATATATATATATATATTCGTTAGCTATTTTTAGTTTAAGAGATTAGGCAAATGACTATTTGGGTTAATTCTTCTAACTTAAAGTAAGCTTAGCTTCGTGAAAATGGTGTAAATAAGAGCGACCTCCCTCAACCCCACTTTCAAATTGTTTAGTTACCTCTAAGCAGCTTTTCATACTGTTCACTTGTTCAGTGCGTACATAGCAAACCTATTATTTCATTTATAATTACGAACCCTAATTAAAGGGGCGAATTGCCCTATTTAAAGGTTACACATCAAGCAATAGAAAGGTTTCACTCGAATACAGTACTTTAGCTTGAGAAGAATGCTAACCCTTAAAACGGATAACAATTAACTTTTTTACGCGATTTTAAAGATATATAGATTGATTTAACACAAATAATCAAAGATATTGCATGAACGAAAGATAAAATGAATAATCAAACCAGTTGTAGTGTTATGCCCCGACGTGAGCTTAGGTTAGGCAATAATTTCTGTCTTCGGTTCGGTCCTTGGTTCGAAACCAATTGAGTGTAAAGAACAACAATAAAAATTAGAACTCTTCAATAGCTAGAAAGCATAAAAATGGATTTGTATTCTTTTGGTATGCGTGTTACAATGTTCTTTTTAAAGAAAAAGCTTCCCCTTTATATAGTAGGAGAGTTTCATCCCTAGTACAATTCTAAAAAGGTAAAAATCCTTCTTTCTCGTTAATTACTGATCCGTAATTGACATCAGGCGAGATCTGCACCGTGATATCAGGTTGGGTGCAGATATCACGACCCTCTTGTTAGTTATGTGCTACCACTTGCCATATTTTTCGAGGTCATGAAGCGACTTATCAGGCATTTCATTTTTTTTAGATTCCACCTGCCCTTTGACATTCATCACATATTTTCACTAACTCACTTGCAACCTTGTAAAGAGCGGACCAATAGAAACAACAACTAAGCATTTTGGTTGTCGTTCTCCATCCACCATGATGACCACCATATGGCGAAGAATGACAAGCCCCAAGAATTTCACTTTGTTCTTCTTCTTCTGGTACACATCTTCTAATCACCCTATTAGTACAAATCCGGAACAGGTATGGTTCATCCCAATAATAATCTTGGCAATCCCGTTTGAGCTTCTTCCTTTGGTTTGAAGAGAACTCATCCGGAATGATTCCACACACAAGAAAATTTGCTAGATCCGCGAACCATGGAACCTCTTTCATTGAAATAGCCAAGAGTTGCTCATCGGGAAGGAGCCATTGATTTCAAGTCCATCATGCGGCCTCCCCTCCTCCTCTAAACAAGACAAGTGATCCGCCACTTGGTTTCCCTCCCTTTTCTATCTTGGATGTAAATATCAAAATCTTGATACAAAAACACCCATATGATCAACCGAGCTTTAGAGTCCTTATTGCTCATAAGATACCGAAGCGCCGCATGATCCGTGTGGACAATAACTTTTGCACCCATCAAGTATGGGCAAAAATTCTCAATAACAAACACAATGGCAAGGAGCTCTTTCTCCATAACGGTATAGTTGACTTGGGCACTATTCATGGTCTTACTAGCATTGTAAATCGGATGAAAAATCTTGTTGATGCGTTTTCCCAAAACAGCCCTAACCGCTACGTCACTTGCATTGCATATGAGTTTAAAAGGGACACTCTAATTTGGAGCGGTGATAATGGGAGTAGTTGTCAACTTGAACTTTAACAACTCAAAATCTCTCATGAAATCATCATTGAAGTTAAACTTAGCATCCTTCTAAAGAAGCTTGCACAACGGGTTCACCACCTTCGAGAAATCTTTGATGAAGCGCCGGTAAAACCCCATGTGGCCTAAGAAACTCCGCACACCTTTCACCGAAGTTGGAGGTGGGAGTTTAGAAATCACCCCAATCTTTGCCTTGTCAACTTCAATTCCATTCTTTGAGATCTTGTGGCCAAGGACAATGCCTTCCTCGACCATGAAATGACATTTTCCCCAATTGAGCACCAAATTTGTTTCTTCACATCTCGCCAATACTTTATCCAAGTTTGCAAGACAATCATCAAAAGAATCTCCAACCACCGAGAAGTCATCCATGAAAACTTCAAGGTAGTCCTCCACCATGTTCGTGCAAATAGCCATCATACACCTTTGAAAGTTGTCAGTGCATTGCACAAACCAAATGGCATCCTCTTTAAAGAAAAAGTACCATAGGGACACGTAAATGTCATTTTCTATTGATTTTCCGGAGCAATGAGAATTTTGTTGTAGGCCGGATACCCATCAAGAAAGCAACAGAAAGAACGACCGACCAATCAATAGAGCATTTGATCTAAGAAAGGAAGTGGAAAGTGATCCTTCTTTGTGACTTTGTTGAGCTTGTGATAGTCCATACACACTTCTTAACCGGTCACCGTTCTTGTAGGAATCAATATATTCTTGTCATTTGTGACCACCATCATGCCCCCCCTTTTCGGGACACATTGAATTGGAAAAGTCCACGAACTATCGGATATGGGATATACAACACCGACATCCAACCACTTGATAATCTCCTTTTTGACAACTTCTTGCATAGCCTCATTGAGTCTTCTTTGATGTTCAATAAATGGTTTAGCACCATCCTCCAAGTTGATCTTATGCATGCAAAATGCGGGGCTTTTTCACTAAATGTCCGCCAAGGTCCACCAAATAGCTTTCTTCCTCTTTTGTAGCACCGCCAAAGTGGAATCTACCAGCACATTAGTCAAACAAGAGGAAAGAATAACCGGTAAAATAGAACAAGGACCAAGAAATTCATACCGAAGATGTAGAGGCAATGGCTTCAACTCTAAAGTAGGAGGCTCTTCAATAGAAGGAGTTGTCCTATTTTCGAGATCCAAGGACAATTTCCGGGGTACATAGTTGTACGACTCCATTCCTTGCAAAGAGTTCATACATTCCATTAAGCCATCCATTTCGTCATCATCAAAGTTGAGCAGGATGGCCTTCAACATATCACCCACATTGATCATAGCACTTGTTTCATCAACACTAACATTGGTCACCAAGTCCACAAAAGAGCATACCTCATTGCTATTCAGTTGCCTCATGGACTTTCACACGTGGAAAATCACTTTTTCATTACCAACCCGAAAAGTAAGTTCTCCGACCTCAACATCACAAAGAGCCTTCCCCGCAGCAAGGAAAGGTCTCCCAAGAATAATCGGCACCTCATAATCAACTTCACAATCGAGAATGACATAATACGCCGGAATAATGAATTTATCAACACGAACCAAGACATCTTCAATCACTCCCAAAGGTCTCTTCATAGTACGATCGACCATTTACAGTCTCATAGAGGTGGCCTTGGTTTCCCAACTCCCAACATCTTGAAACCGAAAAGGGCATCAAATTGATACTTGCCCCAAGATCACAAAGAGCTTTAGCAAACACGACACTTCCAATTGCGCAAGGAATCGTGAAAGCACCGGGATCCTCCAACTTAGGAGCCATTGAATGCACAATTGCACTCACTTGATGAGTGACTTTGATAGTTTCAAAATTCATTGACCGTTTCTTTGTCACAAGATCCTTCATGAACTTTGCATAATCGGGCATTTGCTCCAAAGCTTCAACTAATGGCACATTGATTGAGAGACTCTTCATCATTTGAATGAACATCTTGAATTGATTCTCACCATTTTGATTGGCAAGTCTTTGAGGGTATGGAGGTAGAGGCTTAGGCAATGGTGTCTTAGACTTTTGCACTACCAGTTCCGGTATATCAATAATGTGATCCCTAGACGGGTTCACCTCCTCTTGAGTCTCTTCCAAACTGTCATCAATATCAATCCGAACATCATCATTAGGTTGTACCACATTGTTCAGGATCTCCTCTTCTTGTACCACTTGCTCATCATTCACAAGTTGCCTTTGATTTGAGGTGGGTGCATTCCCACCTCTTCCACTTCTTGTAGTAACGGTCATGGCATGCCCCATGTTGTTTCCACCCTTTGGGTTTACCACCGTGTCACTTGGTAGTGCTTCCTTAGGACGAGAATTTAGAGCTTGAGAGATCTGCCCCTTTTGAACTTCTAAGTTGCGGATTGATGTGTTGTGTGAGGCAAGTTGGGCATCCGAATCGACATTCTTTTCCATCATTTTCTTGAACATATTCTCAATATGCCCCATCTCGTTGTTTGAAGAACTTGGACTATGGGAAGGATAAGGAGGCGGGTTGCTCGGTTGTTGATACATCAAGGGCCTTTGAAAACCTGACCCCCGGTTGCGTTGATTGTTGTTCCATCCTCCTTGATTATTACCCCGCCAATTTCCTTGATTATTTCCACTTCAATTTCCTTGGTTGTTGTTGTTATGCCAATTCCCTTGATTGTTGCCACCATTCCAATTTTCTTGATCATTAGAATTCCAATCGCCTTGATTTTTTTAAGGCCTGCTCTTCGGAAAATGAGGGGACTATCTGTATACGCGTAAAATCGGACATAATGCATTCCTGATTTCCCGATGAGAGAGACGGAAGAAGGGCGCGAACATACGAGGTTGAAATCGAGGATGGGATCCTTTCGTGCCGAGGCCTATAACTGGTGAACGATATGCTCATCATCGGGTATAATGAAGCGACTTTTGAGCGGTCGCAGATGATGAAGGAAAGCCCAACAGACTTTTGAGCATATTGCGGACCGCACATGAATTGTGCGGCCGCAAAAGCTGGTCAAGGAACAAAGTTCAGAGAGTGTGCAAATTCCCAAAGTTCCAAGTCCCTCAGAATCGCGGACCATACAAGAATTGTGCTACGCGCAGAAGAAGTGCCTTGCGGCCGCAAAAGTAAAGATGCGGACCGCCGAAGACCAATTGCGACCGCAGAGTAAATCTGCGGACTGTAGAAATATTGTCTCGCGGTCGCAATCAAGAATTGTGCGGCCGCAAAACCCTAGCTCCTGCAAGATGAAGAATTTTGCGGATCGCACATGGAATTGTGCGGCCATAAACCCCCCGAGGGTCATTTTTGTCCAAATTTGTCAGCTTTGTGCAAATAAAAGAGTTTCATGAAATTAGGTCAAGTTTTGAATATTTGAAGTGTTGTAGCCGTTTCTCTTTGCTTCTTTAGGAAACTTTGGCTTATCTTGGTGATTTAACATTGGATTTCTATCTTTTAATCTTTCAATATGAGTTTTATTATCTCTTCTTCTTTATTTTCTTCTACACCCACTATGAGTAGCTAGATTTTTACTAGGGTTGTGACCCAACCCTAGTGTGTAAACATTATGGGTGATTAATTTTATGCTTGTTTATGAATGGGTGTTTGTTATTTAGCTTGGTTCATGCTTCAATTGTAGAATTAATAGTTGCAAACATTGATTCATGCCTATTTGACTTAATCTCTTCTTGAGATAGAGGGACCTAGTCTAGGTTAACTTCGCTAACAAGGAATTGGGTGAATTGAGAGATTGATTAACCCAATTAAAGGGTTCAACCTAGAGATAGTAACAACCCGACTTGAGCTCTTATCAACCGTTTTACTAGATACCCATTTGGTCTTGAGAAAGCCAAATTGGGCAAAACCACTCTCTGACCGAGAGGTATTGAGTGGGCAATGTAGAATTGTGAACTATAATACACCCCAGTCAATAAAACGAGCATAAAAGTCTTTATCCCATTAGGCAAACACCTAGGTCATGGTCATATCCCTAATACTTTTTATATCTTTGGAAACCACTCAAAAACAATCTTTTCTAGTTTTATAAATTTAGATTTGCAATTGTTAGCTTAATTTTAGAAGTAGAAACAAAACCCTATTTGTGGAAGTGCAATTTAGATACTTCACTTACTTATTTCGAATATATACTACTAACTCCTATCTTATCTCCCTATGGATTCGATCCCGACTCTTTGTTGGTTTTTATTATTGCAAATGACCATGTCGTACCTCTTTAAAGGTGTGCATTTGGACATGATCAATTTTTGGCGCCGTTGCCGGGGAGTTAAATAACGGTGTTAGCTATGTATTTGGGTTTGTGTGTGGGTTATCTTCTTTTCGTTCTGTGTTACTAATTTGTGTAAATAAATTATAGGTACAATAATGGCGAACAACAATGATTAACTCGGAAATATGCCTTTAGGGGATGTGGACGTTGAGGATGACCAAGTTGAAGAGGTTCCTTTTGAACCTCAAGCAAATAGAAGAGGTTGGGCGCCTCAGGATAATGTCCTAGTTCCACCCCCACCTCTACCAAGAGCTGCTCCACATCAGGTGTTGCAAATCAGGGGTATGCAAGTGCCATAGTCCATCCCCGTATTAGGGCGGGCAACTTTCAAATCACATTGCTAGAGCAACGAGGTTTCTTCACCGGGGCTCCAAGTCAAAATGCAGCCATGCAAGAGGTTATCAAAACCATCTATTGAACATCAAAGGAGACTCAATGAAGCCATGCGAGAGGTTGTCAAAAAGGAGATCATCAAGTGGTTGGATGCCGGGGTTGTCTACCCCATTTCTGATAGTTCGTGGGCTTCTCTTGTTCAATGTATCCCGAAGAAAGGGGGCATGACGGTGGTTACCAATGACAATAATGAGTTGATTCCTACAAGAATGATGACCGGGTGGAGAGTGTGTATGGACTATCGTAAGCACAACAAAGTCACAAGGAAAGACCATTTTCCACTTCCCTTATTAGATCAAATGCTTGATAGATTGGCCGGCCATTCTTTCTATTGTTTTCTTGATGGGTATTCTAGTTACAACCAAATTCTTATTGCTCCGGAGGATCAAGAGAAAATGACCTTTACATGTCCCTATGTTACTCTCGCCTTCAAGCGGATGCCATTTGATTTGTGCAATGCACCGGTGACTTTTCAAAGGTGTATGATGGCTATATTCACGGACATGGTGGAGGATTACCTTGAAGTTTTCATGGATGACTTCTCGGTGGTCGGGAATTCTTTTGATGATTGTCTCACAAACTTGGATAAAGTGTTGGCAAGATGTGAAGAAATAAATTTGGTGCTAAATTGGGAGAAATGTCATTTCATGGTAGAGGAAGGCATTGTCCTTGGCCACAAGATCTAAGAGAATGTCATTGAAGTCAACAAGGCAAAGATTGAGGTGATTTCTAAACTTCCACCTCCAACTTCGGTGAAGGGCGTGTGGAGTTTCTTAGGCCACACATGGTTTTACCGGTGTTTCATCAAGGATTTTTCTAAAGTGGTGAACCCGTTGTGCAAGCTTCTAGAGAAAGATGCTAAGTTTCACTTCAATGATGATTGCATGAGAGCCTTTGAATTGTTAAAGTTCAAGTTGACAACTACTCCCATTATCACCGCTCCAAATTGGAGTGTTCCTTTTGAGCTCAAATGCGATGCAAGCGATGTAGCGGTGGGGGATGTTTTAGGGCAACGCGTCAGCAAGATTTTTCATCCGATCTACTATGCTAGTAAGACCATGAATAGTGCCCAAGTCAACTATACTGTTATGGAGAAAGAGCTCCTTGCCATTGCGTTTGCTATTGAGAAGTTCCGTCCGTACTTGACGGGTGCTAAAGTGATTATCCATACGGATCATGCGGCACTTCATTATCTTATGAGAAAGAAAGATTCCAAAGCTCGGTTGATGAGATGGTTGCTTTTGTTGCAAGAGTTTGACATTGACATCCAGGATAGAAAAGGAAGTAAAAACCAAGTAGCGGACCACTTGTCTCGTTTGGAGGAGGAGGGGAGGCTGCATGATGGCCTTGAAATCAATGACTCCATCCCCGATGAGCAACTTTTGGCTATTTCAATGAAAGAGGTTCCATGGTTCGCGGATCTAGCAAATTTCCTTGTGAGTGGTATCGTCTCGGATGAGTTCTCTTCAAACCAAAGGAAAAAGATCAGACGGGATTGTCAATACTATTAGTGGGATGAACCTTACCTTTTTTGGATTTGTACGGATAAGGTGATAGAAGATGTGTAACAGAGGAGGAGCAACGTGAAATTCTTGGGGCTTGTCATTCTCGCTATATGGTGGTCACCATGGTGAAGCAATAACGGCGGCCAAAGTGCTAAGTTGCGGTTTCTATTGGCCCACTCTTTACAAGGATGCAAGTGATCTAGTGAAACAATGTGATGAATGTTAAAGGGCCGGTGGAATCTCAAAGAAAAATGAAATGCCCCTCACCACCATTTTGGAGATTGATATTTTTGATGTGTGGGGTATTGACTCAAGGGTCCTTTTGTGAGTTCTTGTGGAAACACCTACATCTTGGTCGCGGTTTATTATGTATCCAAATGGGCGGAGGCCGTTGCTCTACCCAACAATGAGGCGAGAAGTGTGGTGGCGTTCTTGAAGAAGAATATTTTCACAAGGTTTGGTACTTCGCGGGCTATCATAAGCGATGGGGGGTCACATTTTTGCAACAAGGCATTCGACACCTTACTTACCAAGTATGGTGTCACTCATAAATTCACGACTCCCTATCATCCGCAAGCAACCGGTCAAGTGGAAGTCTCCAACCGGGAGATAAAGAGTATTTTGTCCAAAATAGTGAATGCTAACCGGACGGATTGGTCCAAGAAACTTGATGATGCTTTATGGTCTTATGGGATGTCTTACAGAACACCTATCGGATTGTCTCCCTACCAGTTGGTGTTCGGAAAAACTTGTCATCTTCCGGTGGAACTTTAGCACAAAGCCTTGTGGACTCTAAAGAAGTTGAATCTTGAGTGGGATGTCACCGCTAACTTGAGGGTGGCACATTTGAATGAGTTGGATGAGTTCTGGTACCATGCATACACAAGTTTGTCCTTATACAAAGAGAAGATGAAATATCTTCACGACAAGTATATTTGGAACAAAGAGTTTAAAAAGGGTGATCTTGCGTTGTCGTTCAACTCACGATTGAGGATGTTTCCCGAGAAGTTAAAGTCTAAATGGAGTGGTCCGTTTGAAGTTGTGACTGTGACACCCTTCTTTGCATTGGACTTGAAGAATAAAAATGATGAGGTATTCCAAGTCAATGTTCACCGGGTGAAGCACTATTTGGAAAAAGTTGGTGATGGCCACGTTGTGATGGTGATACATTTCAAAAGATGGTAATCCGCGTCGTGTCGAGATGTTAAATCAAAAGCTTCTTGGGAGGCATCCCATGTTTCTTTTTTCTTTTCTTTTTTTCTTTTGTAGTTAGGTGTTACTTTTGTGCTAACTGGATTTGAAGTGTGTTGCAGGTTTGACTGTGCTTTAGAGGAAATGTGTCTAGAAATTTAACTAAGTGAGGAAAGAATTGCAGACCGTAATTGTATTGTGTGGACCGCACAATTATGGTTGCAATAGCAAAAGGTCCTCTGTGACCACACAACTACATTGCGGACCGTACAAATTGAAGGGGAAAGTGATATCTCTCGGAAGCTGGTTTGTTAGAGAAATGGCTAATCTGCGGCCGCAAGACAAAATTGGCGGTCCGTAACAAATTTTGCAGCGGCACAGAAAATTCTGCAGACCGCGACAACAAAAAGGGTTTATGAGCCCTCAGGTAATAGAGTGCGGACCGCAATTGGAATTCTGCGGCCGCACTCACTTCTCTTTCCTTTAGAAAAATTTGACAAGTATAAATAGAAGGCTTGGGGCTACTGTTACACTTTTTACCTCTCTGAGCATTCAAAAGCCTAAGAAATTGAAATCATCTAGAAAATCATCTGCCACACACACTCAACATCTGTGATCACTCATTTTCACTACTTCATATCTGGTATGCCTCAATTACTTGTAGAATTTTTCAATTTTTAGTTTAATTTACAACTTGTTAGTTAGTTTTAGGCCATTTGTCATTGGAATTCAATTATGCAACCATGTCGGATTAAAACAGTAGTGGGTCAACTAGTACTTGCTCTATGGGGAATAGGTAAATAGGTTTTCATGATTATACACTGCTACCATGTCAAATTTGTGCAAAAAAATTCCAAAACCTAGAACTCGGATCGTAATTGTTTTGAAATCTGCGGCCGCACAAGAAATTGTGTGGTCCGCAAAAGTTGATTCTCGATAAGTTTAGTAAAGTATGATTCTGCGGCCAAAATGAAAAATGTGTAGACCACAGAAAACCCACCGTGGCTGCAGAACAACACTTTTGTTGTTATCAGAGAGTTGTTAATTTAATGACTCACATGTGCGGCCGCAATAGAAATTGTGAGGACCGCAGGAAATTGGTTGCGGCCGCAAAATAGCCAATTCTCTGTTATTAGAGAGTTGGCATTTTGGTGGTATTTGAGATGGCCACAAAAAGAATTGTGCGGACCGCAATCCATTTCTGCGGCAGCGTTGAAAAAAATTTGCGATTTGCAATGCCCATTCTACGGTAGCAATGGAAATTTTGCGGACCGCAATTCCCTACTATGCTAGCATATTTTAAACTGCACTGTCTCTCTGGTGTGTTCTTGCATGTTTGCACTTGAATTGCAACTGACACCTACTTTTTCTTGGTATAGGAAATGGTTAGATCTTGCGCAGAGGTGATACGTCAAAGGAGAGGGGAGAACCTTCCAGGGGTCGAGGCAAGAGTGCCTTACCCCTCGCCTTACAAAAGATAATAACAAAGAAGGCTACAGCTGGCCGAGGAAGAAATGTAGAGCCCTCCGAGTCCAGTTCTTATGTTAAGAGCAGACGGGTGTCCAATCAAAGCCACCAGACAGTATCAACTCAGGGATGAGTCATCCACATCCAAGAGCACTTCCGAGGGTTCGTAAAGTGCTAGTCAGGCTTCCGAGCCCTCCTCTACACCTGTCCTTGAGGCACCGGATACCACTATTGATGACATCCCCGATGATGGTCGCATGGGAGGTGTGACAGTTGCCGACCTTATAAGGTCAATGAAGAAAGAGGTATGGATTGACCGGCTTGTCAGCTTAGCAGCCTTCTCCAGCTTTCGGGAATGGTGGCCAGTGAGGTCGCTCACTCTTGAGCGTCAGTTCCATTTGAAAGATCTAGAAAAATACAACCCAGTGGTTTTGAGACAGTTTAGAGAGGGCAAAGAGTGGATGTGGTTCACCCATAGCCTGGTGGGTGCAAATGTGTATATTTTTTGGGAATTCTACGCCAATGTGGTGCACATCAAGAAAGGGACAAAAGTGACAAAAGTGAGAAACCTCATGGTGCGGTTTGACCAGCATACCTTGAACACCTACTTGGGATTTGATGATATCGAGCCCAAACAATACTTAGAGAAGCGTGCGCTAGGGGAGGCAGCTCGTCCTTGGTTAACAGAGATGCTAGCAGCTCCTAGGACACCACCACCATGGATCACAGCAGGGGTTCCTATTCATCGTAACGCTTTGAGCTTTGAGGCGAAAGGGTGACAGACCTTTGTCTGTTGCAGACTAGACCCGTGCCAGAATGAGACCTATCTTCCAATTCCGCGGGCAGTTCTACTTGCTTCTATTATGGCCGGGTACCTGATCAATGTGGGTGCCGTGATGTCGGCCAACATCTATGTGACCGCAAGGCGAGCTGACTCGTCTTACCCGTATCCCAACACTATTACAGAGTATCTCACGGAAGCAGGGGTCGAGCTGAAGGATTATGATACAAAGGCGCGGCCGAAGAAGCCGTTCTAATGGTACTCTTTGATGGATACTTTAAACCCAAAGAAGAAGGTTCAGACTCCTACCATTGTGAGCCAGTCTGACGAGCCAGCTGTGGTAGTTGCGGAGACAGTTCAAGGTCCATCTACTTTAGCCGAGCCATCCTCCACTGTCGCAGTGATGCCTCCACCACCATCTTCAGTTCCCACTGCAATTTCTGCCACTGGCTCCACCTCAGCTTTGAAGCTGGCACCTATGCCTACTGCTCCACTTTCTATGCTACGAGTCTCCCAAACACTGGCAAGCCTCAACAACTGGATGCAGATCGCCACTGGAAAGCTGTCTGACATATCCAGTACTATTGCAGCACAGTCATACATTCCGGCACCCCAGGTTCATTTGATAGTGGGAGAGACATTGAAGAAGCTCTTGGAGAACCAGACCACCATAATGAACAATTTGGTATAACATGGGTCAGTGATTGAGGAGCTAGGAAAGGAAGTGAAGAAAATAAGAAAGTCCCAGGCTTCCAAGAATACAGTTGACAAGCTACGGAGACAGGTGACCAAGATTGCAGTAGCCGGAGATCTCCCACTTGAGATGTTGATTGATCCAGCTCTTACAACACCATCAGCTCCAATGGCACCAGCTGGCCAGTCTGAGGAGCCAGACCTGGCCACCGACACTTCCGATGCAGTGCACCAGATGTTCACCAACTCAGCCACTCCCAGAGTTGAGGATGATGAATTCCAGTTAGAAGAGACTGAGGGTGGTGACGCTGTTGTGGACACAAAGATGTCCATAGAGCCATAGGGAGTCTTCTTCAATCTTTCCCTTCCTTTACTCTTACTTTGAAAGCATTGAGGACAATGCTTATTTTTATTTGGGGTGGTGGAGTTTATTTGAGCTTATTTGCTGATTCTGAGACATTTGGCATGTACTTAACTTGATACTATTTTCTTCTTTTCCTTGTCATTATGTATATATTCTCTCATTTCTCTCATTATTTATATATTCTCTCCCTTCTCTTATGATGTATATATTCTCTTTCTCTCTCCTTACGTACATTTGTTCGGCTTTCAATAGTTTTTGTTTTGTAGCTTCTTTGTTTTTATCCTTATTAGTTAGTGTTTGATTTAGTAGATTCTTTTTATCTTTCAGTAGATAATTAGCCTTTAGTTTTCTTATTGCCACGGTTCTTTCCAAAGGTAGTTATTGTGTGAACCGGGTGACTCGTCCTAACGATGGATGACGTGACAACCTTCTTAAGGGAATGAGTCTGTTTTGTGTTTAGGTGATAATAGAAGTAATAATGAATAAAAAGACCTGATTAAGTCAAAATCAAAGAGTCAAACATGCTTCATTTGGCACCAACAGATTTAACTACCTGCTTATGGTTAGAGACAAGGATTTTTAAAAGCAAATAGCTCTAGTTAGTGACTTTGTGACTCTTGTGTTGACTTTGATACCATCGAGTGGTCTAATTGGACCATAGTGATCTTCAATCTTGAATGCGGTTGTCGTGGGCCCTCAACTCTATCCTCTTTAATAATCTAGTTGCATGAGTGTCGATGCCCCCTTTTTCTCGCGAAATCGGGTTTACGACATTTGGGCGGACAACTCCTTTCCTTTTGGGAATTGGGTTTGAGATTTAGAAGAGTCGCCACCTAATGATTAAGTGCATTAGGACACTAAGAAAGAAATAAAAAGAAGAAGAACCAAAGAATGGGTAAGGGCTTGAAATTATCTCGGGGGGGAAGGTGTTAGGCACCCCCCAAGATCCACTAGTGTGGCTCCCGGCCATGCTATAATTGTGACTTTAAATATAAACAACGAATAAACATACAAGACAATTCTCACATAACGATTGCAAGTAGGGGAAGTATAAAAGTTAAATAAACGAGCTGAAATTTGGGACTAGGCGATTTCATTATTTATTTAAAGAATATACAAGTGCAGAAAAATGGGGGTCGAATAATTGATACAAGTAATCAAACAAAGGGATGAAATGGGGCGGAAATTTGGGAGAGAAAAACAGTACTGGAAATTTAAAGAGATTTTAAATGATTAAAGCAAAGGATGAGGTTTAAAAGAACTGAAAACTGACAGTTTTAGAAAATTCTAAAAGAAAGAAGTAAACACGTAAAGAGGGAGGGCGGTCCTAGGCTTATAAATAACATGGATCACCCACGCAACAGCCGGTAACCAATTATACACGTGGTGTTATCGCGTGATCATCATATCCATGTCTATCCTTACCCACCCCGTTAAGGTACTAAAACGCGGAATGGTCTCGTTACTTATTGCATGCTACTACCCGCCCCAATCCTATCAGTCCCGGAGGCAGTTGGGACTACTAATCCTAGAGGGAAGGGATATTGGCTTTTGAAGTTTAAAAGGACAAAATCTAGTTCGACAAACAAAACACATAAGAGCAGTTAAGGGGAAAGCACATAGCAGTTAAGGCTCAAATAGGCCTCCTCGTTCAAAGCAGAAATTGTTTAGCATGACTTACAAGTACTGGTTAGGTCTTTAATTAAACATACGTAAAGGGGGTGACTGATTTATTACATATTTTTAGATAAGAAGTCCGAATTAGGCGTGCCTGCTGGTTGTAATTATTATAGACTGGTATAATTAATTGATTACCTAATGGTTTGCCTAGGTGAAACCTATAGGCATGATGTCTAGCAAGGTCAAACATACTGATTTTAAAGAAGATTACTGATTTTAGAAATAAACTAATTTTGCGGATATTAACAACATTATTACTGATTTTAGACTTGCGGATGAATCAGATTTAAACGATTGCTCCTATAGGCATGAATTCTAAGCGTTACTGATTTTTAAACGGTTATGTAAGGGCAGGAATCCTATGAGCATGGTATCTAGGATGCAATTGATTATTCCTTAACCTATGGATTGTTTGCCTAATGACATGTGTATATGCAGAAGTGCAGAAAACTTATGATCATGATTTCTATATGCAGAAGTACAGAAACTTATAGACATGGTTTCTAATGTAGAAGTGCAGAAACTTATAGACATGATTTCTAATGAAATGCATAACTTATAGGCAGGATTTTTAATGCAGTAATGAAACAACTTATAGTCAGGATTTCTATATGCAGATGCATAAACTTATAGGTAGGATTTCTACATGCAGATGCATAAACTTATAGGCAGGATTTCTATATGTAGATGCATAAGCGAAAAAAAACAGGTTGTGATTGCAGAAATAAATACCTAAAGCATGATGTCTACCCATATGCATAACATGAGTGACCCTCCCCTTTTCACTATACACCCTATAAGTTATTACAAATTATTACAACCCGAATGAATCAAGAAAAGTAAATAAAAATTACATCAGAAATTAAAGTTCCAACCAAGGAGAGCCTAATTCAGACTCCTAGTCTGAAACATGAAATAAACCAACTTCCAAAGATCAGATTTCCAAAGCCTTTCTCATCCCTTGGGTGTGTCAAAGTTCCAAGGAGCTTCATGAACTCCAGGCAGTGCTTACACCCAATTAAATTTGCAGGATCAGATTATAGTTCAGTGTGAAAGGGCCAACCCTCAAATGTCCAAGTTCAGAGGGAACTCAAGGTCCCCAAGGCAAGGCTCATAGGAGGGGGCAGAACTTATTCTTGTGTGCATCAGAACTTTGTAATAAAGCCAAGATAGAAATTTGTGCCGGTATTTTGTTCAGCTGGTCAATGACCGAGTATCCCTTGGCTTGTATCTTTCTCCAGAGATCACCGGGTCCAGTTTCAATGATGGCTTGTTGGCCAGAGGTCTGCTTACTTGACTCAGCTAAGTGTTCTGGGGTATAAACCCTGCCGGTTCTTGTCATACCCTGCGCTGCAACTGTTTCTCCGAACTTGGCTTTTCCTTTCCTTCTTGCCTCGGCTGTGTAGTCCCACGGTATAGCTTTTGTGTGGAATGGTGTTACGGCTGTCATTGCTACTGGAATAGGCATCCTTGCCTTGGAAGGTAATACAGCAACTTCAAAGGGCTCAGGCGCCTTTGGGGACCCAAGCTCGACCTCGATTGGTGTTGGCGTCTTTGCGAAGGTTGGTGCTTCAAACTCAAGCGGTATGGACATGTTCACCTCAGCATCATCAGAAGGCTGAATTTGGACTACAATCGGGTTAAGAGTGACCGTTGGTCTCTTTTGATCGTCACCTTCCGTGATCAAACCGATTGATCCTTTGGGATCCCAATCATCTTCTATTTCAATCATATGAACACTTCCACCCTTGTGGTCTGGTAGAGGGTTGCTGCGGACGTTCGGAGCAGGCTTCTTTGCCACGATAATTTTGTTATCAATTAAAGCCTGGATCTTGTACTTCAGGGAGCGGCACTCATCAATAGTATGTCCCTTTATGCTAGAATGGTATGCAGAGGTTTTGTTTGGGTTAATCCACTGGGAAGGGTTTTCAGGAGTTATGGCAGGGACAGGGGTGACATAACCAACGGCTTTGAGTCTTTCGTACAACTGGTTGATTGGCTCGGCAATGGCGGTGTATTGTTTGGGAGGTCTGCGGTCAAATTTTGGTCGGGGTCTAGGAAAGTTTTGGCGAGTAGGAGGTGATTGATAGTGGGATGGTTGAGTGTTGTAGGCTTGGTAGACTTGTGCGGGTTGGGAATATTTGGGTGAAGTGGGTTGGTATGTGGGAGGTGGAGGTGATTGATAGGTAGGTGGTGGAGCTTGGTAGGAAGGTGCGGGGTAATTTGAGGTAGGTTGATATGTAAGAGGGGGTATTGGGTAGGTTTGGTATTTGATTGGGGATTTTGTTCTCTGTGCAACCATCACAGCACTCACATCCCTTTTCTTGGCCGTGCCACTAGACTGTAGAGCCTTGTTGGTAGCCT
>NW_017672449.1:13695-101840 GCF_001879085.1 Nicotiana attenuata | reverse complement strand
AAAAGGACAAAATCTAGTGCGACAAACAAAACACATAAGAGCAGTTAAGGGGAAAACACATAGCAGTTAAGGCTCAAATAGGCCTCCTCATTCAAAGCAGAAATTGTTTAGCATGACTTACAAGTACTGGTTCGGTCTTTAATTAAACTCACCTAAAGGGGGTGGCTGATTCATTACATATTTTCAGATAAGAAGTCCGAATTAGGCCTGCCTGCTGGTTGTAATTATTAAAGACTGGTATAATTAATTGATTATCTAATGGTTTGCCTAGGTGAAACCTATAGGCATGATATCTAACAAGGTCAAACATACTGATTTTAAAGAAGATTACTGACTTTAGAAATAAACCAATTATGCGGATATTAACAACATTATTACTGATTTTAGACTTGCGGATGAATCAGATTTAAACAATTGCTCCTATAGGCATGAATTCTAAGCGTTACTGATTTTAAAACGGTTATGTAAGTGCAGGAATCCTATGAGCATGGTATCTAGGATGCAATTGATTATTCCTTAACTTATGGATTGTTTGCCTAATGACATGTGTATATGTAGAAGTGCAGAAAACTTATAAGCAGGATTTTTACATGCAGATGCATAAACTTATAGGCAGGATTTCTATATGTAGATGCATAAGCGAAAAACAGGCTGTGATTGCAGAAATAAATACCTAAAGCATGATGTCTACCCACATGCATAACATGAGTGACCATCCCCTTTTCACTATACACCCCATAAGTTATTACAAATTATTACAACCCGAATGAATAAAAAAAATAAAAAATTACATCAGAAATTAAAGTTCCAACCAAGGAGAGCCTAATTCAGACTCCTAGTCTGAAAAATGAAATAAACCAACTTCCAAAGATCAGATTTCCAAAAGCCTTTCTCATCCTTTGGGTGTGTCAAAGTTCCAAGGAGCTTCATGAACTCCAGGCAGTGCTTACACCCAATTACATTTGCAGGATCAGATTATAGTGCATTGTGGAAGGGCCAGCCCTTAAATGTCCAAGTTTAGAGGGAACTCATGGTCCCCAAGGCAAGGCTCATAGGAGGGGGGCAAAATTTAGAGTCTAAGAATAAGTGTAAGTGCAATGAGGGGGAATTAGGGAAAGCCATGACAAACTAGTGGTCATGCCTATCAATTAGGATGCCGGCACATCCCTGACCAGCCTGTCAGCTTGAATTTGGGTGTTTGGACCTATTGAAGGTCATGTTCAGACCTGGGCAGTAATTTGGATACTGCCAGGCCATGAACTTTAACTCAGCACACAAAAGGGAATGGGGGTATGGGGGATTTATAACAAGCAGTAAACATAAAAGGAAGTAACATATAGAACATGAGCAGCAAGGTAGACAGGAATAGAGCAACTGTAAAGTAAACACATAGGGAAAGAGCTGAAATCAAAATTGAGACATACCAGTTTCAGGGGAAACAAATAAGTAAAAATAGTAGTCTTGAAAAGCCAAGTTGCAAGCAAAGCAGTACAAAAGTCTCAGCAGGGAGTAGAGAGTTTGAAAGAGTATTGTGACTGAAAGTATGTGTGAGAGAGTATTCAACTCGTAGTGTGAATTGGTTTGTAAGTGTTCAACCGAGGGTTCAAGGTTGTTGTCAGTACAGAAGGGTCGTGCCCCTTTTTATAGTGCAGAAAACAAGTAAGAAAATAGTTTGCAATCAATCACAAAGAATCTCCCTTCAGTTAAGGGGTTCTGATTTCAAACGGGTAGAAGAAAATAAAGGAAAGAAATTTGATTGAAATCATTTCCAAAGTAACACAAGAAGGGTAAGTACACAGGAGTTATTTAAGGCAAAGTTCAGTGGTACACGGTTTGTGAAAAATAAGGAAAGGGAATCAATCCGACAGCCAGTGAAATCAAAATCACCGGCTTTGTTCGAATGAACTAAGCCAGGAAAAAAGTAAAGAGGGTTCAATTAGAGAAAATCAGTAGCAATCAATCAGATCTTATTAAAAGAAATTCGAAATCAATCAATAGTTAGCAAAACCCTTTTGCAAGAAGACTCATTTATAAAGTACACAGATATCAAACAAGAAAGGGTTGTCATGCTAATTAGAAAAGACAGGCATAGAAAGGTTCAGAATCACAAGCAAAGAGTTTCATATTCAGTTCATAATACTTAGGGTGAGTGTCCGGGGTTCCAAAGCAGAACCCTAATCAAAATTGCCAAAGAAACCCCCAAATCCTAGGGTTTCAAATCGAATTAGACATAGAGATGAGAAGGAAAGCCATTGAAACAGACTCAAAATTCTGTTTCAGAGCCTTATGAGAAACAAAACAGATATGATAGCAGGTTTGAAACAACAAAGAAAGAAAGCTGATTTAAGAGCATAAAAGAGCATGTTTTAGAAAAGTCGGAACTCAAGCAAGTTCAGAAGAAAAGAGAGGTGGTGTAAACTTAAGCAACAGTAGATGAAACATGCTTAGCAAGGACACAAATAGAGTCTAGAAAAGCAAACAAAATCCAAGAACTAAACAGTAAACACATATAGTAGAAGAGTAAGGAAAACATAACAAGGATTAGCATGAGAGCACAGGAGTAACATGTATAGTAGAAAAAGAAGAAGCAGAAGAACAACATATGCGTAGTAAAAAAGAAAACATACTAGCATAATATAGACAAACACACATGAAGGAAAGAATAGAAAGAATCAGAAAGATGTTTTGAAAACCCTTTCAGAAACCCTAAATCGAAGAAAACAATTCTGAAAGAAAAGTTTGGGGAAAAACAATTTAGAAGTTCAGTAGAACACAATCGTACCATAGATCTAAGAAAAATAAACAGAGAAAAAACCTCGAACAGCTTAGGGTTTCGGAAAAACCCTAGAAATGATATAGGCTTGAAAAAAATCAGATCTTGAGTCGAAGAGGTCAGGAATGAGGCTCCTGAGGCTTGAATATGCCGGAGCAAAGGCCGGAGAAGCCATAGAACCAAAGATTTGAGAAGATCTAAAAGAGAACCGTCGAGGTCAGCCTTCAAAACCTCAAACACCCAAGGTCCAATGGTGGAGAGGGGTGAGTACGGACCGTCCATGGCCTAAGAAGCCATGGATTCTGGTGAAAACACGGTGAAATAAAGTAGGAGGAGGCTAGGGTTTCGAAGAGTTTTGGAGAGAGTTTGAGAGAGTTTGGGATTCAAAGGCGGCGGTCCAGGTGAGAATGAGGTATTAGGGTAAGTCATTGGGGGTTAAAAATGGTAAGGGGGATTTATGGCCGTTGATCAAAATGATCAACGGCCTGGATCAAAGATAGGAAACGGGCGGATTTTAAATTGGGTCGGGGGACCGGGTTGAAATGAAAATGGGCTGGTCCAAATAGGGGTAGAATTGGGTCAATTTATGGTTAAAATTGATATGCAAACGAGGCTGTAACTGAAATAAGGGGAGGCTAAATGTTAAATGGCCAATTTTCCCTTTTTATTTTGTAAAAATAGTGAAAATGATTTTAAAGGCAAATTAAAATTATTGAACTAATTAATAATATATAAATATTAATTTAAAAATACTGGGACCAATTTTATAATAAAAAATGCTATTAATCTTAGAATAGGCTAAAATTGCAATTGTATGCAATTTAACCTTTTAAATACCAAATAAATTTGTAAAAATATACAAAAATTACCTTAACTATATTTTGGTATAAATATGAGAATAAAATAAATTATTCAACAAAATTGATAGTTTTGGGAATAATTACTGCTTTTGTATTGCTAAAATGGACAACAAATTAATTTTAAAAATCTTTAAAAATTAGAAAAAATACCAAAACACTTGGGCATGCTTATATATGCGTGTACATGTTATTTTGAAAACATTTGTGTATAAAAATACATAGGGAAAAATTGGGTATCAACAGTGTACTCTGACACTGTCATAGTGCCCTGACGCAGTTGCTCGAACTCTATATGCCACGCATCCCGGAAGGTCCNTTTCTTTACTCCTTAACATCCTTAAACATAATTTCAACTTCAAAACAAAGATTTTAATGGGGAACTTGGGAATTTAGGGTAGAACCTAGGTTTTTCTAAAATTGGGGGTTTTGGACCTCAATTCGGGGTCCGATTCCCAAATAACTTACATATTTGAGTTCTTGGGGGAATGGGTTAACGGGTTTTGGTTCGAACCTCGGGTTTTGACCATGTGGGCCCGGGGGCATTTTTGACCTTTTGGGGTAAATTGATGAAAAGGCTACAATTAGTCATTGGGTTGGATTTGTTTAGCATATATTGATATCATGAAGTCCTTATTGCATAGATTTGGTCGAGTTGGAGCCGAATTCGAGAGGGAAAGCGGTTGTGGAGGATTGTATTGGCCGCGGAAGTTGAGGTAAGTGTTTGGTTTAACCCTAGCTTGAGGGAATAGGAGTCGAGTCTTGTTTGCTAATTGCTAAATGATCGGGTACGGTGTATAGGCATGGTGACGAGTTCCTATACATTAGGGTCTAGCATGACCGTGAGTCCTTATATGTGAGTTGTTTGGATATTGTTATGCCTTCCATGTCATTGATGGCTTCTATACGTGGTAAATATATTGGGAATGATATTGTGATTGTAGAACTTCGTGTAGCATTGGCTCGGTCTGAAATACAAATGGTGAGAGCATGTGAAATGAGAAATGCCTTAGAGCTTGACACGAGTGCTAAGGAGAGTTAGGATTTAAAAATGAGAGAAAAAGAGAAATAACGATTTACTCTTGCATGGTTGTCATTGGTTGTTTGTGTACCCTTGTTGGGATTTCTTTCCAAATACTTGTTTACTCTCTTGCCCTTTATTTTTGACTGTTGCTTGGGCAAGGTTGAGAGTTATAATTGTGGATCGGGTTGCGCGCCGCAACAGTTATTGATATAATTATGGATCGGATTGCACGCCGCAACAGTGTTATAATTGTGGATCGGGTTGCACGCCGCAACAGCGTTATATGTGGATCGGGTTGCACGCCGCAACAGTGTTATAATTGTGGATCGGGTTGCGCGCCGCAACAGTTATTGATGCAAATGTGTTTAGTGTCGGTATCAGTTTCTTGTTCGCTTTAAATTGTAAGTTGCACTTAGATTGATTACTTCGGATTTACTGTTACTGTTGTTATCTCCCCACAGCATGTTTCCCCCTTCCATGTTTCTAGTTGTTGGGTATCTTGTTTCCGCTGTATATTTATAACTGCACAGGTTTATGTGGTGTCCAGTCTAGCCTCGTCACTACTTCGTCGGGGTTAGGCTAGACACTTACCAGCACATGGGGTCGGTTGTGCTGATGCTACACTCTGTGCATTTTTGCACAGGTCCAGGTTTTGAGCAGCAGCAGCAGCATTAGCACGGGGGCGCACCTTCAGTCCAGAAAGAGACCCGAGGTAGCTTGCAGGCGTCCGCAGGCCCGGCGTCTCCCTTCTATCTTTACATTTTAGCTGTCATCTCATTATACCCGAGATAAACAGATTATGTTTCTTTTAGACCTTGTATGTAGAACTCCTTAGATGTTCGTGAGTATGTTACTCCAGTCCCGGGGTAGAGATATATGTGTGGAACTTCTGTATTATTGATCATCTATCTACATTTAAGTCTTCCGCTTATGATTTTAATTCCGTCGCCTTTATTTAATGTCATTAATTGTCAAAAGGGAACAGGTGTTTAATGAATTTGTTAATTAAGTTGGCTTGCCTAGCTCCGTTTGTAGGCGCCATCACGACTCCCGATGGTGGGAAATCCGGGTCGTGATAGGAAATATCAGTAAAAATCCCCTAAGGGTCCAAAAATAGTTGGCACAGGGCCCAAATATGGCATTCCGCCCAAAACACAATGATAACAAATAGTTTTCAATCAAATACGCGGTAAAACAATCATTCGAGATGGACTAAGTCACAATCCCCAACAGTGCACGACCCAACGCTCGTCATCTAGCGTGTGCGTCACCTCAATATAGCACCATGATGTGCAATCCGGGGTTTCATACCCTCAGGACAACATTTAAAATCATTACTCACCTCAATCCGGCCCAAAATCTAGCTCGCAATTCTTTTGCCCCTCGAATCGGCCTCCGGATGCTCCGAATCCAACTGATTCACCTTGATTTTCCCTTGAATTCTCTGCCCTAGCTCGTTTCCCGTCTCCAAAAATGGAGTTTTTAGCCAAAATTCGCGAAGGGAAATATTATATACTTCTGGTCCAGGAGTTCTACATCTGCAGCCATATTACCGCTTCTACGGTACCGCATATGCGGTCCAAGAACCGCTTCTGCGGTCCTCACTTATCCTCCAGCCTTCCGCATCTGCGATGCACCAGCCGCACCTGTGCCATCGCAGGTGCGGTTCACCAACCGCTTCTGCGGTTTCTTGCCAACCTCACCATTTCCGCTTCTGCGACTCTTATCCGCATCTGCGGTGGTCGCATCTGCGATCCTTCAACCACAGATGCGGTTATGACAGCAATCAAAAGACTTCAGGTCTCAAACTCAATTCCAAACCTTCCGTCAACCATCCGAAATCACCCCGAGGCCCCCCGGGATCTCAACCAAAAGCACCAGCAAGTCTTATACTACCATTCAAACTTATTTCAACCTTCGAAACATCTCAAACAACATCAAAACCACCAAAACACCTCGAATTCAAGCCTAAGGTTCTAACATCTTCCGAATTCCGCTTTTGATGAAAAAGTATACCAAACCACGTCCGAATGACCTGAAATTTTATACACACATCCCAAATGCCCCAACGAAACTACTGCAACTTTCGGAATTTCATTCCGACCCCTATATCAAAATCTCACCTATCAACCGGAAACCGCCCAAATCTCAATTTCGCCAATTCAAGCCTAAACCTTCCACGAACCTCCAAAATGCATTCCGATCACGCTCCTAAGTCCCACTAACCAAATCATAAAAATTCCAATCTGAGATCATATACAAACAAGTCAAAACTTGGTCAAACCTTTCAACTTTCAAGCTTCAAGCTGAGAAATGTTCTTCCAAATTCATTCTGATTACCCTGAAAACCAAAACCAAGGATTTAAATAAGTCATGATGCATAATACGGGGCTAGACATGCCCGAGAACTGGCGAGCGAAGTGCAAAAGCTCAAAACGACCGGTCGGCTCATTACACCTAGAAAAAATCCACATGACACAATTAGTTAATAACAAAGAAATTATCTAATAAAAATTAACAAAGAACTTATCTACCTAAATTAACTACTCAAACATGGGTGAGGGTTGACTTAGGTTTGTTAGTTTCTTTATTTCATTTTTTAAAATCATTTTCGTTTTTTTAAAAAAATAAAAAGTGTATTTATTCATTAAAATTCTAACAATATTATTGAGAAAGGTATAATAAAATTTAAAATAAAAAAATATTTTCAAGAGTAATAAAATATATATCTTCTATTATATTACAAAAAAATTAGCAGACAGAAATATTAAACATAGTAATATACTAATAATCTATCTATATATCATTAAAAGCCAAAGAAAAAGGCACCACATTAATTCAAGTGGTAGCCTAGAAAAAAGTCACATGGCATAATTAGTTAATAACAAAAAAAATATTTATTGAAAATTAATAAAGAAATTAACTACCCAATCATGGGTGATAGTTGGTTTAGGTTAGTTAATTTCTTTATTTCATTTTTTAAAATCATTTTCGTTTCTTTTTGAAATAAAAAATATATTTATTCATTTAAATTCAAACGATATTTTTGAGAAAAATATAATTAAATATTACAAAAAAATTAGCAGACAAAATATTATACAATAATATGCTAATAATTACTATTAACAATATAATTCTATTAAATATTGAATAATATAATAAACAAAAATACATAACAAAAAAGTTATTTGATGACTATATCAGTCCCTTTAATTTAATAAAGATTTTATTCATAATAATTCAGACAATATCTATTCTATTTATATAGAATCCGAGAAGCAAATCATTGTGATAATTCTAAATATAACATCAAAAACTTAACGAAGTGACAAATTTTAGGACAAAGCTCCAACAAATTTGGAGATTCAAAAATTATTTACAAAAAAAATGATAAAAAATGACACAACGAAATTAACTACTCAAACAAGGGTGATATAATACAGATAAGTGCACAAAAAAAGTTATATGATGACTACATAAGTTCCTTTAACTTAATCGAGAATTTGTTCATTAAAATTCAGACAATATTACTAAGAACAATAGAATAAAATTTAAAATAAAAATTATTTCAAGAGTAATAAAATATATATCTTCTATTACATTACAAAAATAAAGTAGCACAGAAAAATATTAAATAAAGTAATATGCTAATAAAAATTTCTATTAACAGTGTAATAATACTAAATATTGGATGATAGAATAAGAAAAATACAAAACAAAAAACAGAATAAAATTCAAAATAAAAAAATATTTCAACAGTAATAAATTATATATCTTCTCTTATATTACAAAAAGAAAGCGAGCAGACAAAAATAGTAAACAAAGTAATATAATAATAAAATTTCTATTAACTATATAATAATACTAAACAATGAATAATGTAATAAAGAAAAATATAGAACAAAAAAATTATTCACTAACTATATAAGTACCTTTAATTTAATAGAGATTTTATTATTGGGTATATCGTATTGACAAATAAGATGACAATTGAAATTTATTAAAGGTACTTATATAGTTAGTGAATAACTTTTTTGTTCTATATAGATTTTATTATTGGGTATATCGTATTGACAAATAAGATGATAATTGAAATTTATTAAAGCAATACGGTCTAATAGGATCAAACAAGCCCGATCATAATTTAATTAATTAATATTTTTTTAATATTAACCACGCATCGCGCGGGTATGACTACTAGTTACATTAAAAAAAAAAGGTTAACAAATATTTACTATATCAATTATTTTTTTCTTATTGTATAAAAAAAGAATAATAAAAAATAGTGAAAACAGTAAATAAAATTAGATTATGAAGAGAAAAAGAATATAAAAAAAAGAAGTTAAATGAATTTAGAAAAGGAACAAGAAATAAAGAAAAAATAAAAGGAAAAAAGGAGTTAAATGGAAAGGAACAAGAAATAAATAAAATTAATAAAAAGTAAAAAATAAATATAGAAGGAGTCAAAATTGAGTGTGAAATAACTTATGGTAAAAATAACAATAATACGATTTGGGCAAAAATAAATGAATAGAAAAAGAGAAAAGAAGAAGAAGAAGAAAACGACAAAAAAAGAAAAGGAGAAAAGAAAGAAAAAAAAAGGAAAAACGAAAAGAAGCATAGAAATAAAAAAGAAATGGAGAAAAAAGAGAAAATTCCCAACAAAAACAACAACAACAACAACAACAACAACAACTACCCAGTAAAATCCCACCAGGTGGGGTCTGAGGAGGGTAATGTATACGCAGACCTTACCCCTACCCGATAGGGCAGAGAGGCTGTTTCCGATAGACCCTCGGCTCAGAGAAAAAGAAAACAAGAAAAGAAAAGACAACTCATTAGTAACTCCAGTAGCAACCGTAATAGTAATGAAAGCATAACAACCAAGAGATGAAAGACATGCAATAACAGTAACCAGTATCTAAGGTCCGGGGCCAAGATAAACAGCAAGTACAGAGTGTATTCAGCCTAAACTGCAAGCAATCTAAGGTCTACCCTAATCCAGCCCCGCCTCACCCCCGGAACGAAGTAAGGAAAGAACTACTACCCCCTAGCCTACAACCCTTATGCTAGACCGCCAGACCTTTCTATCAAGGGCCATGTCCTCGGAAATCCGCAGACGTACCATGTCCTGCCTGATCACCTCCCCCCAATACCTCTTAGGCCTCCCTCTACCTCTCCTCGTACTCACCACTGCCAACCGCTCGCACCTCCTTACTGGCGCATCAAGGCTTCTCATTTGCACGTGCCCGAACCATCTGAGCCTTGCTTCCCGCATCTTGTCATCCACAGGGGCCACACCCACCTTCTTCCGAATATCTTCATTCCTAATCTTGTCTATCCTAGTGTGCCCGCACATCCACCTCAGCATCCTCATTTCTGCTACCTTCATCCTCTGGATATGGGAGTTCTTAACCGGCCAACACTCTGCTCCATACAACATGGCCGGTCTAACCACAGCTCTATAGAACTTACCTTAAAGTGGCAGTGGCACTTTCTTGTCACACAAAACTCCAGATGCAAGCTTCCATTTCATCCAGCCCGCCCCTATACGGTGACTGACGTCCTCGTCGATCTCTCCGTCCCCCTGAATCATCGACCCAAGGTACTTGAAGCTATCTCTCTTCGGGATGACCTGTGACCCAAGTCTCACGTCCCTGCCTACTTCCCTCGACTCAGCGCTAAACTTGCACTCCAGGTACTCTGTCTTAGACCTGCTCAACTTGAAACCCTTAGACTCGAGGGTCTGTCTCCAAACCTCCAATCTCTCATTAACACCGGCCCTCGTCTCATCAATTAGAACTATGTCATCAGCAAAGAACATACACCATGGCACATCCCCTTGAATATGGTGTGTCAAAGCTTCCATCACCAAGACGAATAGGAACGGGCTAAGCGCAGAACCTTGGTGTAATCCCATAACAACCGGAAAATGCTCCAAGTCGCCTCCCACAGTCCTAACCTTGGTCGTAGCTCCATCATACATGTCCTTGATTGCTCTTATGTAGGCTACCGGCACG
This sequence comes from Nicotiana attenuata, assembly GCF_001879085.1. Taxonomy (NCBI): domain Eukaryota; kingdom Viridiplantae; phylum Streptophyta; class Magnoliopsida; order Solanales; family Solanaceae; genus Nicotiana; species Nicotiana attenuata. The sequence goes on along the minus strand of NW_017672449.1, from coordinate 91,166 downwards.
CCCTTCACCTCAAGACATCTCCAGAGCACCTCCCTAGGAACCTTGTCGTACGCTTTCTCCAAGTCGATAAACACCATGTGCAGATCCTTCTTCTTATCCCTGTACTGTTCCACCAATCTCCTAATAAGGTGGATAGATTCCGTAGTGGAGCGACCCGGCATGAACCCAAACTGATTGTCGGAAACCGACGTCGTCTTCCTCACCCTCACCTCTACCACCCTCTCCCAGACTTTAGTGGTATGGCTAAGTAACTTGATACCCCTATAATTGTTACAACACTGGATATCACCTTTGTTCTTGAACAACGGTACCACTGTACTCGACCTCCACTCATCTGGCATCCTCTTCGTCCTAAAGATTACATTGAACAGCCCAGTCAGCCATTCCAATCCAACTCTACCCACACACTTCCAAAACTCCACCGGGATTTCATCTGGCCCGGTCGCTCTACCCCTACTCATCCTACGCAACGCCCTCACGACCTCCTCTACCTTAATGCGCCTGCAATACCTAAAATCCCGAAGACTCTCCGAATGCCCCAAGTCCCCTAGCACTATATCCCGGTCCCCCTCCTTGTTTAGAAGACCGTAGAAGTACGTCTGCCATCTCTGCTTAATCTGGGACTCCCCCGTCAATACTCTACCATCCTCGTCTTTGATACACCTTACTTGGTCCATATCCCGGGCCTTCCTCTCCCTCGCTTTAGCTAGCCGAAACAGCTTCCTGTCCCCGCTTTTCTCCCCCAATTCCTCGTATAGACGGCTGAACGCTGCATTCTTAGCCTCCGTGACCGCCATTTTGCCTCCTTCCTAGCCACTTTGTACCTCTCTCTATTTGCTCTCCTCTCCTCTTTGCTAGTGCTCCCTGCCATCTTCGCGTACGCTACCTTCTTCACCTGCACTTTACCTTGGACTACGTCATTCCACCACCAGTCGCCTTGGTGCATGCTAGCAAAACCCTTTGATATACCTAACACCTCCCTTGCCGCCTTCCTCACACGGCTCGCCGTCATTGACCACATAGTGCTCGCGTCTCCACTACTCCTCCAAGCTCCCATAGCGGATAACCTCCCCTCCTACTCGTGGGCTTTATCCTTGGTTAAAGCTCCCCATCTAATCCTCGATCGACCACGAGCGTGCCTCTTTTTCCTCTTCATCCGAATGCACATGTCCGTCACTAAGAGCCTATGCTAAGTCGCGAGGGTCTCTCCCGGGATAACCTTGCAATCCTTGCACAACCCTCTATCACCCCTTCTGAGGAGAAGGTAGTCAATCTGAGTCTTCACCGCCGTACTCTAGAAAGTTACCAGATGCTCCTCCCTCTTCGGAAAAGTCGAGTTCACAATTACCAGCTCGAAAGCTTTAGCGAAGTCTAACAGCGAAGTGCCTCCTCCGTTCCTATCCCCAAGGCCAAAGCCACCATGCACCTCGCCGTAGCTACCAGCGTCGGACCCAATATGGCTATTAAAACCCCCTCCAATAAATAACCTTTCAGTAGGCAGAATACTACGCACAATCTCATCCAAACCCTCCCAAAAGCGCCTCTTAACCTCCTCATCCAAGCCCGCTTGCGGCGCATACGCGCTAACTACAGTGAGGGTGCACTCACCAATCACCAACTTAATAAACATTAGCCTATCATTCACTCGCCTAACCTCAACCACAGACTCTCTAAGATCCCTATCCACCAAAATACCCACTCCATTCTTACCCCTCACGACTCCCACGTACCACAACTTATACTTCGATTTTTCTCTCTTTCTTTTTGATACTTGGTTGGCAGGGGTGATGGGTTAAGTGAAGAGAAAATGGTACTCATACCAACCGATAACCATCTTTCGGCTAACCTAGCCTCCTCCTAAACCCAGTGATCTTTCAACCGTAGCTTTTTTCCCCTTTGTATGAGAGTTTAAAGAAATTTCTCTGATCCTTCTCTTTAGCTAGTACCATTTTTTATCTTTCACCAAGCTCGGTATGACTTACTCGATAAAAGGTATCGGTAGTCTCATCAGTCATTCCCTTATCATCTGGATTAATCGGACTATCTCAGCATATGGGAATCCGCTAGAGAATGGATTTTACTCATAGAAGGCGAACGCTAGTTTTATGTGATGACAAGAACTAACCAAAGAAATCAGGATTAATCCCACTTTTTGTCCCTTTCCTTTCTTAGGTTTGCTAAATAGAAAGAATGCGAAGAGCGCAATAAGGTAATTGATTCTAGTCAATCGTTTAGTTCGCCTAAAGCTTAAAGAATGCGTCCGCATTCCTCGCCTTCGACCCTGCCCACCTAGTCTCCTGGACACACGCTATATTAACCTTTCTCTTCTGGAGAATCTTTGCCAACTCAATAGACTTACCCGTCAGCGTGCCTATGTTCCACGACCTGATCCTTAATTTGCAAGATCCCTATTTCCCCTTACCCTCCTTGTCTCTCGTCCCATCCACTAACCCCCTCCCCACCCCCCTACTCACCCCCGGAACCCCTCGAGGACAAGACCTTACTGTACCATCCCTGACCACAGCCACAATACCTACAACAAACTCCGAAAAATGCTAACACGGACCCAAACTAAAAAAAATAACCGGAAGCGACTACAAGTATTCTAATAACATGCTTAAAGTGATACTAACCAAATATACTAACCAAATAGCCACAATTAACTTACATAAAGAAAGAGACAAGAAAGCGGGAGGTACCAACTCCCGATAAGAAGAACCTGGAAATATGACTTGAGGCACCCGAGGTCACAGAAATGTGACGTGCGTCCTTCCAACTCCCACCAACCTTTGCACACCCTAGCCGGAGCTGCTCCGTTCTACACACCCGTACGCCCCGCGCTTGCCTCGGCAGCCGCAACTAATTCCCTGAAAAATTACACACAAACACCACGAATCCAATAGGGGGGGTTGTCCCAGGCGTGGACCTGGGCAGATTCGCTGATGGAGGGACAACAGGAGAGGGACAACGGAGAGGGGGAGGGTCGCCGGCGTCGCTGCTAGGGTTCCAGGACTGAATTTTTGGGCTCAAGACGGGTTGGGTTGGGGAAGCGCACAGCAGGGGGAAGGGAGACGGGTTTTTGGGGATAAGAGAGAAGAAGGGAGAAGGGGTGGGGGTGGGGGGGGGGTCGCCGGCGCTGAGCAGAAAAATAAAAGAGAGAGAAGGGGTGAAGAGAAGGGAGGGAAGAGGGGGAGAAGAGAGAGAGGAAGGGGATGAGAGGAGAGAGGAGGGTGGGGGGAGATCGGGAGAGAGAGACACTTACCTGAGATCGCCGGCGCCGGAAGACAGGAGGCAGAAGAACGTTGCTAGCGGGGAGAGAGAAAGAACGGAGGAGGAGGAGAGAGAAAGAGCCCGTTTTATTTTTGTAGAAAATGTAATTAGTATGATGGGTAGAAAAATAAATGGGTAGGTAAAGATAAATAGTTTTATTTTTGTAGGCAATTGTGTCATCCACCCAATATAATTACTATAATTATAAATTATGAACACTCATTATGACCGAAAACTTAGAGATCTTGGCACTTGGTGAGTGATTTTATTTTGTGTCTCACACAATTTACATTAGTTGCGTGAGACCTCTTTTTATCTCACATATTTGTGGACCCATATCTTACACATCTTGGTCCACAAAAATTCTGAGACCACACAGTTGTGAGACAAAAAAAAGGTTCACACAACTAGTGTCAGTTGTGTGAGAAATAAAATAAAATTTTTCGCACTTGGTTGTTGGTAGGGACTAGGGATATGATTTGGTGTCTTTTAGAATTTTAGATCTTTTTTTTCTTTTTGTAGAAAATATTCTCTCCAATTTAATGGAGGAAAAAAAAAAAAGAAATAAGTCAAACGAGGGACTTAAAATTATACTCCCTCCGGTCCAAAATAAGTGATTTTTTTGGATGTTTTCACACAAATTAAGAAATTCACCTTTTAGCATTAATTAGCAATGGAGTTGACCATATTAACCTTTACTATCTCACATAAACACTCCTAATACATATTCCAACACCATTTACTTCAAGGACAATGTAGGAAAAAAATAATTAATTCATTCTTGAAATCTGGAAAAATAACTTATTTTGGACCACAAAAAAAATGCCAAAAAATCACTTATTTTGGACCGGAGCGAGTAATGTGTAAGATTCGGCATGGAGTTGAACAAACTTAAGGAAGTAAAAGCTAACATCCCAACTTCTTAATTCTAAGGTACCCTTTTCCCCGCGTCGTGCCCAACCCCCCGCGGTGAGAATCTGCCAGCTCCCATCCCATGGCAAGGATTTCAAAGAATTGGCTTCAGAGGTACGAAAAAAATTTGTATTGTTTCCACCCATTTGTTTTAGGTTTTGAATTACATAGTCTCTAGGTCTTTTTTCCGTAGCATGTGGACGAAGATTTTGGTATTTGTTTGTAGTGCAATTTCGAGAGAGTTCATATGGAATATTTAGACGTTTATTTAAAGTGTCTTCCATAAAAAATAAGCTTGCGGTGAGTGATTGTTGCTTTTGTTTATGATTCAACTTGATTGGATACAGTTTTACGCTGTTAATCACTAAATATGTTCCATTTTGGAAATTCTATTGAATTTTACTCTTATATTTTCCTAATTGTCATGTTTTATTTTATCTGCATTACAGAGTCCTTGTTTCCTGTTGGTGAAAAAAAGAGTCATTGTTATGTTAGGGATCATGTGTTGTATTCTGTCCTTTTAGGTGGAGTTGTCTGTTGAAGTTGTGATACTCATAACAACAAACTAATGCTTGCGTAATGTAAAAACCTTGCTCTTTTTGAAATACCTTTAATCCGCTGTGCTTTCAAATGGCATTTGTTGGTTTAGAGCCCACCTGTATATTCCGAATGGGAAAAAAACTTCATTGTTTCTAGTAGAAAATGCACCTGGATAGAGCGGAGTGATTACAAGGAATAAATGTAACCGATCCTAACTAATTTAGGATTGAGGCAGGGGTCATCGTATAGTGGAAACACACTATTGCCTTTTTAAGTTAGTCTACTTGAGGAGGTTATAGAAAAAGATTACTGCAGTATATTCGAGGAAGTTTAGAATGTCTGTATTGATAGTTTTCTTGCTAGGAAAACTATTCCAAGTCTTCCTTCTTAATGTTAACTGTGGGTCATGGAAAGTAAGTTATAAATTTTCTTTTGCTGGGGGGCAAACAATAGGGGTTCTTACTTTGTGGTGCAGCTGGGTTGGTTGATGCTCTGATCTTTATATTACTGGAGTTGTCATTGAGAAGTTGCCACTATGTATTTGATAATTAAATAATTCATAATACAATAAGATTTCACATTGTGGACCAACTTTTGTACATTATTGAGAACTTGAATTGCTAAAAATCTTTTCACTTACTATTCTGGAGAACTTATGACTTTGTATTATGTAAAGTCATGATCATCTTTTTCCGTCTTATTTGGGTGATGGTGGCTTGCTCTGAGAGGACTTACCAGTAATGGCTTTCTTCACCTTTGCAATTGAGTGCTTGACTTTTGATCCAACTCCTGACAATATATTCTGATGTTTCTTGTGAGGAACTCTGATATCAGCATCTCTCGAGACTTCTACCATGACTGGACCTTCAGAACACGACTCTTCTCTTGTTTGTTGACTTCCTTCCTCATCTTTGTCATTGTCTTTTTCCTTATCAGTTATTTCTTCTTCATCTTCAGACTCTTCAGTTTTGTGTGCCTGCAGGTCTTCTTTATTGATCATTACCGCTTTTTCTTCAGCAAAACTTTCCTCCATTTTTGATGTCTCTTTTACTGATTCATGCAGAAGGCCAGGAAGTGCGGCCTTAGCTTGTGTCTCTCTTGATCTGGATTCCTCTGGTGCTTCTTCTAAATCACATTCTACCCCTTTCTCGTTTTTGTAATTTTCCTGATCCTCTTCTGTTTCTGAAGTTTTGCATTTTTCCTGCATGTTCTGGATACTTTTGGCCATTGCACCCAGTTGCACTAGTGGGGTAATGCTGTCTTTGGGTGTGCCATTGACATCCGTGCTGCCGGTTGGATCAGTTTCCACCCTCTCCAATGCAAGTAAAGGATATGCTGCTTGCTCTTGTATCTGCTTAGCTACATTGATTTCATTGCTCACCATGTTATCCGTTGCTATCTCCTTTTCGGGAACCTTAACGGATTCCAATGATGTGAAATGTTCTGTTATTTCTTCCCAATCATCCCTTGTTTTTTCCTCTTGTTCGCATCCTACTTGGACACTTGGAACATTTTCAGTCTTTACTTCTTCTTTCTCTGTTTCTTTTGTTCCATTGCTTGTTATCATCTCTTCAAGACCTGCTGCTGTTTTTTGTTCTGATCCAAAAGGTTTCAAAGTTCCTCTTTCAGGTCCACTTATTGTTGTTCCCTTCTCTTGTTGCACATGTGTTGTGTTGTTGCTTGAGGAGTCTTCGCCAGTGCTCTCTCTTAAATCTTCTTGTTCCTCCTATGAGTTCATATTTTACCGTCAGGAATCTTGATTGAATGTGTACATTGTAAAGTAAACAGGGAAGGAGGCAGGGGGAAGTAAGCAAAGATTGGAAGAATGTATTTTTGCTTGTATCTTTTAGCTTTTTTATTTTTTTAGTTTTGCCTTTTCCATCTTTGACACTGGAACATCGTTTGGCTTCAGTAGACTTTTCTTTAGGGGATTTCATCTTAGTGATCTTTCCTAGAGTAGTTTTGTTGACTGTCCTTATAATGTTTGTATATTTTAAGTTAGTCTGTATCCAGCGAACAATTAACTATATATGATTCAAGTTTTTTATTTACATCAATACTTTGTTTTCTCTCGTTAATCTATGTGCTGAATATTTCATGCAGTTTGAGTTCAATCATTTTCTGCCAGCAACCTCCTTCCTAAACAGGAGGGAGTAAAACAGATCAAATCATGCAGGTAAAATAATGAAATTGAAGATAGATGCGCAATTTAATCTGACCTCTTTAATTGGAGTCTTGATTTCCATCATAACACATTCGCCCTTTGATTCCTTAGCCTCTTCTGGAAGGTCTATCTCAGTATTTCCATGATTAACGTTGTTGTTGTCATCGATATTAATTTTTCCCGGTTCTTCTAGCTTTTCGGATGTTTGTTTCCCAGCAGGTGAATCTTCATTATGCTCTTCTGTATTCATGACTGCACATGTGTTGCACTTTATATGCTGCTTGTAATCATCCATTTCAGCTCCTTCTGACATCTACAGAAAAAACAATTTTTCTGATATAGGTAACTTCCACACATTTTTAAGTAAGATGTATGATAAATACATCCAGTTTCTAACCATTATGCTTTGGTTTTCCTCTCTCTTGTCAAAATTTTCAGCTGTCTTCACTTCTGGATTTTCTTCCTGTTTTAACTTCTCCTGTTTGGTGCTGATGCTATTTTCCTCTTCATTGCAATCCGCACAGGAAACATCCTCTGTTTTTGATTTGTCAATGATCTGGAATTTGACCAGTCAACATTAGCAATCTTTTAAGAAATACAGGAGAAAAAGGAAAACGTTAACATTTAATCAAATGATGCATGGTACAAAAAACTTAATTACAATTTACCTCCTGAGCAGGTGCACTGTAAGGCTTCTCATGGTCTGCAGACCTTTGTAAAGAATTGGTGTCTGCTATTCCTACTGCCTGTTTCTCTTCACATACCTCAGCTAACTGATGCTTCAGTTGTTCCTGTGGATCTGCACAGCTTTGTAACGTATTGGTGTCCGTAACTACTGCTGCTTCGTTATCTTCACAAATCTCAGCTGTCCGATGGATAAGTTCTTCTGTGGATTCAGATATCTTTTCACTGTTTCTTCCATTTGTTTCTTTTTCAACCGGAGTATCGAGCATATGGCCAATATCTGTCTCTCTGTTTTGTAGCTCAAGCTTATCTGCAGCTGTGTTGTCCTTATTATGATTTTGGAACCCGATATTAGAGCTTTCAACCTGTAGAACGAGTCATTTCTAATTTGGTTAGTATCCAGAAATAACTGAAGGGGTGAGGAAATAGAGAAATTTCTGGAGACTGCTAGCAGGATTGCATGATGCGACAAAACATGATTGCAGTGCATATGCTGCTTCTAGCTGTGATTCAACTTGAGATAATTCGTAAGTTCTGTTCATGCTTCTTTAATGGTTGTATCGGAGGGGGAAACATCAAGTTCTGTTTTGCTAGTTTTGCTAAAACTTATTTCCTTTACTGTTATAAATTAATTCCAACTTTTAAAATTTAGAATGGCGATTTCTTGTAGCAGATTGCAAATCGACATTCATGTCATACTCTGCCTGCTTATATGAAATGTTTCATGCAGTTGTCCGACATAGTGCTCTCACAGCAACATCTCCTTAATCCTCTCGTTGCAGAAGGGAACAGAAACTGAGAATAATATATTCCTCTAGGGATTTGTGACCTTAACTAACTTGGAGTTGTGGCTTAGTTGTTGTCGTCGTTGTTGTTGTTCTGAAAATATCATGCAGCAGGAAAATTAAACTTCTAGGCTCATAAGCATGCAACAAACTCATAGATTCTCAATAGATGCTTATCGGCTAATTCCTTCTAAGATCTTGCTTGTTTACCTTTTCTGTAGAGTCCTCCACCCTCTTTTCTTCTGAAGAAAGTGCAATGAAGTTCTCTGCTCCACTCGTGTCTTTAACCTCTTCTGTGGTTAGATTGTCTTGCTGAAAGTTCTTCACAATTAAAAAATAGCAATCCAGTGATTTTAAAAAAAGGAGAGAAAGCAAGCATTTCTATTTTACCTTCCTTGGGTTAGATATATTGGAATTTGAAACAGGCTTATGTGGTCATAGATTCTCAGTAGATGCTAATCAGCTAATCTAATGTAAAGTCTTGTTCATTTACCTTTTCAGTAGAGTCCTCCACCCTCTTTTCTTCTAAAAAAAGTGCAACGAAGTTCTCTGCTCCACGCGTGTCTTTAACCTCTTCTATTGTCAGATTGGCTTGCTGAGTGTTCTGCAGAAATTAAAAAGAGCAATCCAGTGATTTAGAAGAAAGAGAGAAAGCAAGCATTTTTGTTTTACCTTGCGGTTAGATATATGAATTGGAAACAGGCTTGTGTGTCACTTAACCTCTTGATTGGGGGTTTCTGAAACCACTTTGCCTTCTTCAAAGTTATTTGCTGCCATCTCTTCTTTGGCTGATGTTAGAAGCTCATCAAGAGTCGTTTCTTCTTTTCCTAGGACATTCTTATTTGTCTCATCACCAGCATTGACATCTTTTAGTTCTTTTATCTGTTTATAGTGATAGGTTTTGTTATGACTAGTTTAGGCACACGAAAGAATATCAAAGCATTGATAGAAGGTCACATAATACCTCAGTTTCAACTTCTTTGCAAAGTCTAGTTGTTTCTTCGACAAACAGTTCTGTCTGTTTTCCAGTCAAAGCTTCTTCTTTCTCTACTATATGTGTTCTATATTCATCAATTCTTTCTGTGGCAGCTTGAGTATCTTCCCTGTTTTGTTCTTTGGGTTCTTCTCCAACTGGTGGTTCTTTAGGTTTCTCTTCAATTATTGGTTCTTCAAGTTTCTCTTCAACTGTTAGTTCTTTAGGTTTCTCTTCAACTGCTTGGTCCTCGGGTTTTTCTTCAATGGGTGGTACTTCATTTATTTCCTTAACTGCTGATTCTTCAGGTTTCTCTTCTACTGCTGCTTCTTCAAAATTTTCAACTGCCGATTCCTCAGGTATTTCTTCAACTGACGGTTCTTCACCTTTTTCATCAACTGCTGGTTCTTCAGGCTTTTCAACTGTTGATTCTTCAGGTTTCTCCTCAATTGTTGGTTCCTCAAGTTTTTTGTCAGCTACTGGTTCTTCAGGTTTCTCTTCAGTTGCTGGTTCCTCAGGTTTCTCTTCAACTGGTAGTTCCTCAGGTGTCTCTTTAACTGCTGGTTCTTCAGGTGTTTCTTTCACTGCTGGTTCTTCGGGTTTCTCCTCAACCGCTGGTTCTTCAGGTTTCTCCTCAGCTTTTGGCTCTTTAGGTTTTTCTTCAACTGTTGGTTCTTCAGTTTTTTCTTCAACTGCTGGTTCCTCATGTTTTTCTTCAACTTGTGGTTCTTTACGTTTTTCATCAACTGCTGGTTCTACATGTTTTTCTTTAAATGCTGATTCTTCGGGTTTCTCCGCAACTGTTGGTTCTTCAAGTTCTTCATCAATTGTTGGTTCTTGAGGTTTCTCTTGAATTGCTGGTTCTTGAGGTTTCTCTTGAATTGCTGGTTCTTGAGGTTTCTCTTCAACCGTTGGTTGTTTAGGTGTTTCTTTCACTGCATGTTCTTCAGGTGTCCCTTCAACAGCTGGTTTGTCAGGTTTCTCCTCAACTGCTGGTTCTTCGAGTTTCTCCTCAACTTTTGGTTCTTCGGGTTTCTTCTCAACGGCTGTTTCTTCCAGTTTCTCTTCAACTATCCATTCCTCGGGTTTCTCTTCAACTGCTGAATCATCGGGTTTTTCTGCAACTGCCGGATGGTCAGCAAAATCATTGTCGGTATTGCATGAAATTTCACCGTCAGTCTTGTTGTTTGAGTCTACAGATGGCATATTCTACAAGAAGAATTTAAAGTTTCACTTAATCTTTCAATAGATAAGTAGATTTGAATTCCTTACACATACGGAACTAATAGGATGGTGAAATTCTTTTGGTTGCATCTCGCACAGGGTTACTACACTTGCTCCACTGTTCTGCAACAATGATCGTGATTGGAATATTTTGAGTGCTAGCATTGTTTAGTATGTTACATACACTGGTGAGAAAAGGACAAAAAGTTATGCACTTAAGAATCATTCTAACGAGAGAAGAAGGCGTTCATATCTTAATCTCCAGATGGTTTTAGTAATTGTCAACTGCCGGGCTTTATATCAAGTTAACAGATGTCTACATGATGAGGTTTTGGACTTCTTATTTTAGCAAGATTATTGTTTATAACTGAAATACAGTTCCGTGGCCTAGTGGTTTAAGTTCTTGGTTGTGAATTCTCTTAAGGTCATATTTTGGAATTCCCCCAGGAAGAGTTTTCACTGCCTCTTCCTTTATTAGCTGATAATTCTCCAAGAAGAATCTCTTTCTTTTTGTCATTGTTAAAGAGTCTGCCGAAGAAAACCAATAAAATGATTAGAATAAATGCATGAAGGCATCTACCTGCAATATTTGAAATTTGCTTAAACCTTCCCTTGCAACTTATTGTTTCAAAGACTCAAAGGAATACTCGATTTGCAATGTCAATGGTCCGTTCTTTTTCAGAAAAATAAGTCATACCCATTTGTCAGCATTTGGCTAATTTTTGTTCTCACTTGTAACAGCCTCGAACAAAATAAATAAATAAACAAATAAAAGAGCAAAGATGGTTGATATTTGTAATTGAATATACTCTATCGACAGTGAATTTATTTTCTATTCTTGTATATATCATCTTATCATGTATTGCTTCCCATTTTGTGCAATAACTACAAACTAAACAAAAACTCTGGGTAAGGAAGTGAAGACTTATTTTGTTTTATATGGAGAACTTTAAATTTATAGTAGTTAGTAGTTACTACGAACTACATACTTCGAATACTTTCAGACTTGAATTTCAATATTTCTCCCAGAAAGACAAGGTGGCAAGAGAATTCATATGCATGCAATAAACTTAAGACCCTACGTGAACGGTTATCATATGAGTGCCTTGATGCTAATTGGCTGATTCATTCTCAGGTTCTCATTTCGTTTACCTTTTCAATAGAGCCTTCACAACTAATTTCTTCTGAAGAAACTACCATGAAGTTCTCGACTCCATGCTCATCTTTCAATAAAGCTTCATCTCTGATTAAATTAGCTTGTTGAAAGTTCTGCAGATTTGAAAAGGAGGGAATTTTGTGATTTTAGTAGAAAGTGAGAAGGCATATTTATATCTGAGAGTTACATATATGATTTAAGAACAGGCTTCTATGGTCACTTAACCTCTTGACTGGGAATCTCTGAAACCACTTGGCCTTCTTCAGAGTTTTTGGTACCAATTTCTTCTTTGGTGGACGTCAGAATTTTGTCCAGAGTCTTTTCTTCTTTTTCCATAATGTTTTTATTTGTCCCATCACCAGAATTTATATCTTTAAGTTTGTTTATCTGTTTGAAGTTATAGTTTTGGCAATCATTAGTCTATGGACAGGAAAGACCAGAGTATTAATAGAAGCCAGATCATTTAATACCTCTGTTTCAACCTCTTCACAAGATCTCTTTTTTTCTTCAACAAACAGTTCTTCCTGGTTGCGAACGGAAACTTCTTGCGTCTGTACTATACATTTTTCCATTTCATCAGTTTGTTTTGGTACTTCTGGTCCTTCTGGATGCTCGTTTACCTGCATAACCAAGTAGCTCATCAAGTTTAGAACAATAAGGGTGAAGAGCAACTAAATTATTTACTTAACCAAGTCTGCTTGATCCTTCTCTATTAGCAATGTCACTTGCCTCATTTTCTGTTCCTTTACTTGAATTTGGATTTATCTCAGATTTTGTGCTTCCTGAAGTTTCTTGCCTGATTAGACGCTCTTGATTATTAATGCGCACAGCTTCACCTTCAGCGAACATGTTCTTATTTAAGAAACTATCCCCTGTCGAAGTATTTTGATTGTCATCACCTGCAATATGTCGGTAGTAGATGTTAATACCACAGCTAGTCATTATTGAAGTGACTAGAAAGTGCATCTCTTTGAACCCCCAAAAAAGTGCGTGTTACATCCTTATTGGAATTTACGACTTAATGAATGCAGCTAGCCCTGATATCTTAGCAAAAGCATATCATAGGATTTCTTTATTATATCCATGTAGTAATAAATTAATTATGTTCATGTATCAAGTGATAGATGATCATTATTGCTAAATACTGTGGATGTGCATTCTACTTTTTCAAGGTTTCTCCAAACCAGAAAGGCGTCTTGTCTCTGGCGCTTCTCTCCATTTCAGCTTTCTTTTAGCGATTGTTCCATTTGTATAATTGTTTTCTCTACTTTTTGCGACTGATACTATGGTTAAATCAATTGGATCTGTTCTCTAAAGTGTATCACCATTTTCCATTGCAAATAAAATCAATTGGATAGGGAAAGCATGTATGTGAACTAGTATTACTCACTCTGTGGTGTAAACTTCTGTTCTAAAGTGAAAGAAGCCTCATCCTTCTGCTTTATGTTCACTTCATCTCTCTGCATTGCATCATCAATTTCTGATATTTCTCGAGAATCTAGCTGTTGCACATTTTTAGGTTCGTCAATACTAATTGGTTCTCCCAATATTGGGTTGGTCATTGTTGTCCCTTGAGCAGGCAGATGGCTTAGAATAGCTGTTGGCGGACTGCTGCTTGCTTCATTTGCATTCTGGTTATGATTTGCCTCTTTTATGGGAGCTTCAGTTACTTCCCTGCTTTGTTCTTCCGGCTTTTCTTTGACTGATGGTTCATCAAGTTTCTCTTCAACCACTAGTTCTTCAGCTTTTTCGTCAACTACTGGTTCCTCAGTTTTTTCTTCAACTGGTGGTTCCTCAGGGTTCTGTTCAACTGCTGTTTCCTCAGGGTTCTGTTCAACTGCTGGTTCCTCAAGTTTATCTTCAACTGCCAGTTTCTCAAGTTTTCCTTCAATTGCTGGTTCTTCAGGTTTCTCCTCAACTGCTGGTTCTTCATCCTCAACTGCTGGATTATCAGCAACATCTTTTTTGGTATTGCATGTAATTTTACTGCCAGTCTTACCATTTGAGTCTACAACAGACATATTCTGCAAGAAGAATTTAAGGTTTCACTTAGTCTTTCAATAAATAAGCATATGTGAATTCCTTGCACATACAAGACTATTAGGATGGGCAAACTTAGTGATAGTGCTTAATCCTCACCTTTTCGCGAAAAGTTACCTTTTCAGGGTTCTCTTTTTCAGTTGATGGTTTATCAAGTTTCTCTTCAACTGCTACTTCTTCAGGTTTCTCTTCAACTCTTGGTTCTTCAGGTCTTTCTTCCCATGCTGGTTCTTCAAGTGTTTCTTCCCGTGCTGCTGGTTTTTCAGGCTTCTCTTCAACTACTGATTTTTCAGGTGTCTCCTCAACTGCTAGTTCTGCAGGTTTCTCCAATGTAACTGCTGTTTCTTCATATTTTTTTTCAACTGCTAGTTCTTCTGGTTTTGCCTCAACTGCTGGATAGTCAGAAACATTATTGTTGGCATTGCATGGAATTTCACTGTTAATCTTGTCCTTTGAATCTACAACTGGCATATTCTGCAAGAAGAATTTAAAGTTTCACTAAATCTTTCAATAGATAAGTAGATGTAAATTCCTTGCAGATATAGAGCAAGGAATCTCTGTGACACTGCTTGATCACCTTTTCCAGGGGAGTTACGGCTTCAGGTTTCTCTTTCTCAACTGCTGTTTTTTTAGGTTTCTGTTCAATAGCTGGTTCTTCAACTGTCTCTTCAACTGCTGATTCGTCAGGTTTCTCTTCAACTGCTAGTGCTTCAGGTGTTTCCTCCCCTGCTTGCTCTTCAAGTGTTTCTTCAGTTGCTAGTTTTTCAGATTTCTCCTCTATAACTGATTTTTCAGGTTTATCCTCAACAATTGGTTCTTCAAGTTTCTCCTTAGCCATTGGTTCTTCAGGGTTTTTCTCAATTGCTGGTTCTTCAGGTTTTTCCTCAACTTCTGGATAGTCAGCAACATCATTGTTGGTATTGCATGGAGTTGCGCTGTCATTCTTCTCGTTTACCTCTATAATTGGTATATTCTGCAAGAAGAATTTGAAGTTTAACTGAATCTTCCAACAGGCAGATGTGAATTGTTGCACATACATAACTAATAGGATGGATAAAATTTGTGATTGTGCTTGATCCTCACCTTTTCCAAGAGAGTTACTTTTTCATGGTTCTCGCCGACTGCTGGTTTTTCAGGGTTCTTTTCAACTGCTTGTTCTTCAGGTGTTTCTTCAACTGCTGGTTCTTCAGGTTTCTCTTCAAATGCTAGTTCTTTAGGTGTTTCTTCCCATGCTGGTCCTGCAGGAGTTTGTTCAACTACTGGTTCTTCTGATTTCTCTCCAACTGCTGGTTCGTCGAGTTTCTCCTCGACTGCTGGTTCTACAAGTTTCTCTTGCACTGTTGGTTCATCAGCTTTTTCCTTAATCGCTGGTTCTTCAGGTTTCTCCGTAGCCACTGGTTCTTCAGGTTTCTCTTCAATTGCTTGTTCTTCATGTTTTTCTTCAACTGCTGGATAGTAAGCACCATCATTGTTGATATTGCCTGGACTTTTAATGTCAATCTTGTCCTTTGAGTCTACAATTGGCATATTCTGCAAGAATAATTTACAAGTTTGACTTAGTCTTTCAATAGATTAGCATATGTGAGTTCCTTGCACATATAAAGCTAATAGGATGGATAAATTTTGTGACAATGTTTAATCCTGACCTTCTTTAGGAGAGCTTCTGTTTCAGGTTTCTCCTCTTCAATTGCTAGGTTTTCATGTTTCTCTTCAATCACTAGTTCTGCAGCTGTCTCTTCAGTAATTGGTTCTTCTAGTTTCTCTTCAACTGCTAGTTCTTCATGTGTTTCCTCTCCTGCTAACTCTTCAAGTTTCTGCTCAATCGTTGGTACTTCAGGTTTCTCCTTAAATGCTGGTACATCAGGTTTCTCTTCAACCACTGGTTCATCAGTTGTTTCCTCAATTGCTGTTTTTTCAAGATTTTCCTCAACTGCTGGATAGTAAGCAACATCATTGTTGGTGTTGCATGGAATTTCACAGTCAGTCTTGTCGTTTGAGTCTACAACTGGCATATTCTGTAAGAAGAATTTAAAGTTTCACTTAGTCTTTCGATAGATAAGCAGATCTGAAAATCTTGCACACATAAAACTATTAGGATGGACAAACTTTGTGACAGTGCTAGATCCTCACCTTTTCTAGGAGAGTTACCCTTTCATGTTTCTCATCTTCAATTGTTGGTTCTTCAAGTTTCTCTTCAACGGTTTGTTCTTCAGGTTTCTCCTCAACTGCTGGTTCTTTAGGTTTCTTCTCAATTATTGGTTCTTCACGTTTCTCCTCAATTGCTGTTTTTTCAGGTTTCTCTTCAACCGCTAATTCTTCAGGTTTCTCCTCAACTGTTGGTCCTTCATGTTTTTCTTCAACTGCTGGTTCTTCAAGGTTTTCCTCAACTGCTACGTATTCAGCAACATCATCGTTGGTATTGCATGGAATTTGACTGTCAGTCTTATCATTGAAATCTACAACTGGTATATTCTGCAAGAAGAATTAAAGTTTCACTTAGTCTTTCAATAGATAAGTAGATACGAATTGTTGCACATACAGACCTAATAGGATGGCTAAAATTTGTGACAGTGTTTGATGCTCACCTTTTCCAAAAGAGTTACCTTATCAGATTTTTCCTCTTCAACTGGTTCTTCATGTTTCTCTTTGAATGCTTGTTCTTTAGGTGTTACTTCCAGTGTTGGTTCTTCAGGTGTTTCTTCAATTACTGGTTTTCCAGGTTTCTCTTCAAGAGTTGGTTCTTCAAGTTTCTCCTCAACAATTGGTTCTTCAGGTTTCTCTTCCGTTGCTGATAGTTCAGGTTCCTCATTAACTGCTGGTTCTTCAGGCTTCTCTTCCACTGATGGTTCTTCAGGTTTTACCTCAACCGCTAGTTCTTCAGGTTTTTTCATAAATGCTGATTCTTCAGATTTCTCTGCAGTTGCCGCTTCATGTTTTTCCTCAACCACTGGTTCTTCAGTTTTTTCCTTAACTGCTGCATAGTCAGCAATATCATTGTTGTTATTGCAGGGAGTTGCATTGTCAGTCTTGTCCTTTGAGTCTGCAATTGGTAAATTCTGCAAGAAAATTTAAAGTTTCACTTAGTCTTTCAGTGGATAACCAGATGTGAATTCGTTGCATATATAGAGCTAATAGGATGGATAAACCCACACTGCTTGTCTCTTACCTTTTCCTGGAGAGTTACTGTTTCAAGTTTATCCTCTTCATTTTCTGGGTTTTCAGGTTTATCTTCAAGAACTAGTTCTTTAGGTATCTCTTCAACTGTTGGTTCTTTAAGTTTCTCAAGTGCTAGTTCTTCGGGTGTTTCCTCCCCTAATAGCTCTTTAGGTGATTCTTTAGCTGCTGGTTCTTTAGGTTTCTTATCAGCCACTGGTTGTTGAGATTTCTCCTCGACTAGTTCATCAGATTTCTCCTCAATCATTGGTTCTTCAAGTTTCTCCTCAACCATTTGTTTTTCAGGTTTCTCAACCACTGGTACGTCCGGTTTCTCTTCATCAATGGGTTCTTTAGGGTTTCCTTCAACTGCTGGTTCTTCAGGGTTTTCCTCAACTTCTAGAAAGTGGGCAGCATCATTGTTGGTATTGCATGGAATTTCACTGTCAGTCTTGTCGTTCGAGTCTACAACTAGCATACTCTGCAAGAAGAATTTTGAAGTTTCACTTAGTCTTTCATTAGGTAAGCAGATGTGAATCGTTGCAAATACACAACTAATAAGATGGATAAACCTTTTGACAATGCTTGATCCTCACCTTTTCTAGAAAAGTTACCCTTTCAGATTTCTCCTCTTCAATTATTGGTTCTTCAGGTTTCTCTTCAACCGTTGGTTCTTCAGGTTTCTCCTCAACTACTGGTTCTTCAGGTTTCTTCTCAACTATTGGTTCTTCATGTTTCTCCTCGATTGTTGTTTCTTCGGGTTTCTCTTCAACTGCTAGTTCTTCAGATTTCTCCTCAACTGTTGGTTCTTCATGTTTTTCTTCAACTACTGGTTCTTTAAGGTTTTCCTCAACTGCTACACATTCAGCAACATCATTGTTGGTATTGCATGGAATTTCACTGTCAGTCTTGTCGTTGAGATCTACAGCTGGCATATTCTGCAAGAAGAATTTAAAGTTTCATCTAGTCTTTCAATAGATAAGCAGATGTAAATCGTTGCACATACAGAAATAATAGGATGGATAAACTATGTGATAATGCTTGATACTCACCTCTTCCAAAAGAGTTACCTTTTCAGGTTTCTCCTCTTCAACTGCTGGTTCTTTTGGTTTCTCTTCAAATGCTAGTTCTTTAGGTTCTTCCCATGTTGGTTCTTCAGGTGTTTCTTCAATCAGTGGTTTTTCAGGTTTCTCTTCAACAGTTGGTTCTTCAAGTTTCTCCTCAACAATTGGTTCTTCAGGTTTCTCTTCCATCGCTGAATTTTCAGGTTCCTCATTAACTGCTGGTTCTTCAAGTTTTTCCCCAACCATTGGCTCTTCAGGTTTTTCTTCCACTGCTGGTTCTTCAGGTTTTACCTTAACCGCTGGTTCTTCAGGTTTCTCCATAACCGCTGATTCTTCAAATTTCTTTTCAATTGCAGGTTCTTCAGGTTTTTCCTCAACTTTTGCATAGTCAGCAATATCATTGTTGGTATCGCATGGAATTGCATTGTCAGTTTTGTCCTTGGCGTCTGCAATGGGCAAATTCTGCAAGAAAATTTAAATTTTCACTTAGTATTTCAATAGATAAACAGATATGAATTCGTTGCACATAGAGAACTAATAAGATGGATAAACTCTGTGACACTGCTAAAGGAGAGTTACCGTTTCAGGTTTCTCCTCTTTATTTGCTGGTTTTTCAGTTTTATCTTCAACAACTAGTTCTTTATCTGTCTGTTCAATCGTTAGTTCTTCAGATTTCTCTTCGAGCGCTAGTTCTTCAGCTGTTTCTTCCCCTACTAGCACTTGTTTTTCTTTAGCTGCTGGTTCTTCAGGTTTCTCTTCAGCTGTTGGTTCTTCAGGTTTCTCCTCAACTGGTTCTTCAGATTTCTCCTCAACCGTTGGTTCTTCAGGTTTCTCCTCAACTGGTTCTTCAGGTTTTTCTTTAACTGCAGGTTCTTCAGGGTTTTCCTCAACTTCTGAAAAGTGAGGAGCATTATTGTTGGTAATGCTTGGAATTTTACTGTCAGTTTTGTCGTTCGAGACTACAACTGGCATACTCTGCAAGAAGAACTTTAAAGTCTTACTTAGTCTTTCAGTAGGTAAGCATATGTAAATCGTATCGTATACACAACTAATAAGATGGACAAAAATATGTGACAATGCTTGATCCTCACCTTTTCCGGGAGAGTTACCCTTTCCGGTTTCTCCTCTTCAATTGTGTGTTCTTCAGGTTTCTCCTCAATTGTTGGTTCTTCAGGTTTCTTCTCAAATGCTGATGTTTCACGTTTCTCCTCAATTGATGGTTTTTCAGACTTCTCTTCAACAGCTGGTTCTTCAGGTTTCTTCTCAACTGTTGGTTCTTCAGGTTTTTCTTCAACTACTGGTTCTTCAAGGTTTGCCTCAACTGATACATAGTCGGCAACATCATTGTTGGTATTGCATGGAATTTCACTGTCAGTCTTGTCATTGAAATCTACAACTGACATATTCTGCAAGAAGAATTTAAAGTTTTTCTTAATCTTTCAATTGATAAGTAGATACGAATCTTTGCACATACAGAACTAATAGGATGGATAAACTTTGTGATAGTGCTTGATCCTCACCTTTTCCAAGAGAGTTACCTTTTCAAGTTTCTCCTCTTTAACCGCTGGTTTTTCAGATTTCTCTTCGACTGCTAATTGTTCAGGTGTTTCTTCAACAGTTAGTTCTTCAGGTTTCTCTTCAAATTCTAGTTCTTCCGGTGTTTCTTCCCGTGTTGGTTCTTCAGCTTTTTCTTCAACTACTAGTTCTTTAGGTTTCTCTTCAGCCGCTGGTTTTCCATGTTTCTCCTCAACCTCTGGTTCTTCAGGTTTTTCCTCAATCGCTGGTTCTTCATGTTTCTCCTTAACCGCTGGTTCTCTAGGTTTCTCTTCAACCGTTGGTTCTTCATGTTTTTCTTCAACTGCTGGTTCTTCAGGTTTTTCCTCAACTGCTGGATAGTCAACAGCCTCATGATTGGTATTGCATGAAATTTCATTGTTCGTCTTGTCGTTCGAGTCTACAACTGGCATATTCTGGAAGAAGAATTTAAAGTTTCACTTAGTCTTTCAATAGATAAGCAGATGTGAATTCCTTGCACATATAGAACTAATAGGACGGATAAATTATGTAACAATGCTTGATCCTCACCATTTCCAGGAGAGTTACCTCTTCCTTACTGTCATCCATGTTGCATTTTCCCTTCAAACCACCATGGATATCTTCTGAACTGGTGGCTGTATCAAGCTTATGGTCGGATGTTGTCTCTATAAGTTCCCCGAACGATGAGTTTCCGATCTCGTCATCAGTGACATGCAAGAGTTCAGTGAGATTCTTTTCCTCTTCATTTTCCAAAAAGATGTCATTTGACTTGTTATCTTTTGGAATTTCAGCAATTTCCTGCCCTTCTGCTGCAATTTCTGATGCTTCGTCATCTCTACTTTCTCCTTTTGAGCCTTCTGGCATGTCCAGCTGTTCAGTTTTCCTTTGCACATTTTCCTCGCACGCTACCTGTGAATCATCAACAATTTGGACATGGGTTTTTTCAGACTCATTTGCTTTACTTGCTCTGCAATCAATTATAGCGGCATTCTCAAACATCTCGGTTTGGTTTTCTTCTCTATGCCGGCTCGTGTTGGCATCATGCTCAGAGACAGTTCTGATGACGTCTCTTAATGGTGCAGAATTGGTATCTTCTTTGGGGGATATGTCCTCTCTTTCTTCTGTAAACGAAGATACCAATATGTCTGAGCTCTGAATATCATCAATGTCCTTCGATGTTGTATTTATTATTATTTCGTTAAACTGATGTGCTTCTTGGTTTCCATTCTCAATTGAGTTGTCCCCATGTTTCCTGCTCGTATCTGATTCAGCATCATCTAATCTGGTTTCTTCTACAACATTAACAACTGGGTTAACAAGCAGATTCTTAGCACCCTCTCCATCTCCTGTCTCTTTTTTCTCATCCTCTCCTGTTTGGCACTCTGTTTGGGGGGAGATGAAAATACTTCTATCATCATCGTAGTCATTCTCATCTTTGAGTGCTTTCTCATCCTTCGTGTCACCAGGTAAATGTCCTATGGAACTCTCTTCATAGTTTAGCATGTGTACAATCTGACTTGAGATTGTCTTTGTCAAATCTCCGTTGGGTTTTTCTTGTGTCATGCATCCCTCATCCTTGTCCGAGTTAGTTGCTGATTCTCTTACATTTTGTATGTATCCGTTTGAAGAAATATTTTCGTTTGAGCTGATTTCTACTTTTTGGTCTTCTGTTTTCTCCCCAAGGTGGAATGAAATCCCTGACATCTCTTCGCCTGACTTGTTTGGTGTATCGACTGACACATGGACTTCCATTGAACTGCTAATTTCTTCAACAGCCTTGGCAACTGAGGGTGATTCAAAAATATTTTCACCCTCAGTTTTTCCGTTGTTACCTTGAATGGGATCCTTAACATTTTCAACCTCTGAAGTTCTTTCAACCTCAGGTGCTGGATGGACTTTGTTGTCTGCCTCCATGATCAGTTTGTCTGATACTGCATATGCTTCACCTAGCAAATTCTCTTCTTTTTTCTGCATGAAGTAAAAATGGTTTTGCTTTATTGTAGCTAAATTAAAAAAGAAATGTGTTTGTCTAATATTGACAGAGCAGCACTCAAACATGAACTTTGTCAGGATAACCCTAGCGTATTAAACTGCATATATTAGCTGGATTCCTGTTTATAATTGAAACGGAGTTACTAATCCTGGCCTAGTGGTCAAAGCCCTATTGCTCTAGCCTTAAGTCCCAACGTATGACCTGCTCGCTGAACTTTCTTTGCCATGTTTGAGAATTCTCACAGAAGTAGTTGCTACTGCTACTCCCTTTATTAACCAATCAATATCCAACATGACCGATTGTCTCTTTGAATAATGTATCAGATATTTTTCTTTGATGAAGCGACTTCCATAGGAAACAATAAAACAATAGGAAATGCATGAAGACTTCTATATACGATATTTGAAGTTATCTTACTCCTAATAAGCTTTGGAAAGCACGTGCGGTACTGTTTATTTCTTGCAAGTGATTTGGTAGGGTCTCCTAAAGAAAGATACATTGTGGTTTTTCAGTTGGCTTACTTACAGATATGGCCTTGGAACAAGCTCCTTAACTTCTGAAATTGTACACACAAATTACCGGTAGGATCTCGTATTTCAATATTAGCTTGATCTGACAAAGAATTTAGCTATCTTATTTGACTCAAAATTTTCATTGTGCATTGTCACCTATTGAGAATTTTCGAGGTCAATGACAAGTACTCATGTTAGACCATTTATCTCCAATGTTCTTATAAAGTTTCAAGAATAGGAGAAGACTGATTTGAAAAATGTTTTCATAATCTCCTCCTGGTATGTACTGAAGTGAGCAACTTTCTTTCCAGGATAAGAAGTTTGTCTCACACAATTAAACTGAAGAACGAGTTTTGGTTCTAAGCCCTTTTCCCTCCTAAAAGACCACACCTTAGACCATAAGAACCTTCTTTTTAGAATATACAGCAAATGGAAAAAGAAAATAGGTATCGATCCCGCCCTGTTCACATGTCAATGCACACAACTTAAATCACTTATGTATATTTCGAAGGTCGAGAGGTTTCTCAAACCCGGAACTGGAGTTAATTCGTATTTAACCCTTTTGTTGGTTTTAAGTATGCTAAGACCGGCTATGTTGCGCTGACTCTCCAAAATATTGCTGCACCCATGTCGGATTCTCCAAAAATACACTGGTTTTGGAGGATCCGACACGCACCCGGCAACATTTTTGAAGAGTCCGAGCAACATAGAAGGCCGGTTAGCTGTATTGAAGAACCCCTTTCTTCATCCTTTTAGTCGCAACCAAACTCAGGCCCTATTTTTCTCTCTAATTTGTTGGAAAACCACAGGTTTTGGGATTTGGATTCTCAACTAATATGGTTCCAAATGGTGTGTCAGAGATAGAACTGAACCAAGTTTTCATGCATAGGATTTTTATTTAATAGCACTTTTGGATGAATAACTCTTGTCCTTTGGAGAGAGTCAAGTTTTTCAATACTATTTATTTAAGAAGAGCTTTTTTTGTATCAGATTGCATTGATTCATTTCCGTGCTAATTCGAAGTTTTTGAATGATATTCTTTTATGAGTAACTATGGTCTTTTGGGGAGAGTCAAAGTTTTTCAGTACTAATTTATTTAACAAAATCTTGTTGAGCATAAAAAATTGCATTGCTTTGTTTCTGCGCTATTTCTTTTAGGATCATATTACCTTCATACACATATCTAGATCCAACCCTTTGTTGCCTAACAAGCGAATCACAACTGAACTGTGGAGTGTATCAAGAATGAATCTCACGTAGAGCTAAAGTTGTTTGCGAACCTTTATATGAACATACAGCTTGGTCAGGATGCTCTTCAATTAGCAGGGTTCTAACTCCTAAATTCCACGTTAAGTTATGAGTTCTATTGCAAAAGAAATAATTCGAGCCAGTTGAATATCTACTAATTTGTAGACATAATCAACATACAAGTTCCTGGAAGCAAGTTCAGGACTGCAAGACAATGATCATACATGAAGATGGATACCCTTAATTTCAGTTCTTTAGTGACAAACTTTGAACTTTGAAGCAAATGGTTAGTTCTGTAGTGAATAGAATACTTCATACTAGATCTATAGTTGATCAATAGGATACCTACTACCCTCTATTTATACTTCTTAGAGACTTCGTAATCCTGTAAATCCTTATGGAACAAACATAAAGGTTCCTCTTTCAAATTTTTTACACATACTTTAAGTTTGTGAAAGCAAGCTTGACTACTGCAATATGTTATAGGAGAATTAGAAACAGTTGCCGCTACATGAGAATGATAAACACACAAGACGCTGAAGTGGCATGCTCACATAAAGTAAAGCTGGTTGACAAGTGAGTTAACTTACACTTTTGTTCTGTAGAGTTTCAGCTTCGTTTTCCATTCCTTATGCAGCTGATCACGGAATTATAGTATTAAGCTTTCTTTTCCCCTCCTTAAAGACTACAAGATAGTGTTTTGTGTAATTCAATTGGATTGGAAATTCTCATTGCTATAAGTAGACATTCTTTCAATATGTTAATGTAGGATTATAATAGTTATATAATCATCAATTGATGACCATGTTGTTAAAGTAGACAGAAAATGACAAATCCCACTTGTTAATCCTACTAATATTATGAGTTGGACATAGATGGGTGGTCCTTTTGAATGATGAGTAGTCACATGCCCCTCTAGTATAGCTTTAGTCATCAAACAGTCAGATAATTGTTTCACAATAACTGTAAGGATTATGCAGTTGACAAGGAGAAACTGCCAGGAGCACATTACTATTTACTTTGTCACAAATCTGGTTATAAATTCCTTTATAGTACACAACATGTTATTTAAAAGAGAGTAATGCCTTAATAACATTCCTTAGATAGGTGCTCAGTTGTCAGATGGCCACATTTCACAGTGGCTTGAATCTATTTTCCTAAAAATTGGTTCGGTTGAATCACTTGATCTTGGAAAACTTTAGCTTAAATTTTAGTGCATTTGACAATAGCTTAAAATTCCCCTACAAATTACTTGATCTTGGAAAAACTAAAGTTGCAACTTCAGTTTAAAAAGATCTTAGAACCCTTTTGACCATTATTTGAGCTGAGATTACATTGGACTAGGATTTAGCTAAATGGAGCGAACGGAGCGACATGAACAGTGAGGATCTATATAGTCAATCTCAATTTGTTTGTATTTGAGTTGTAATTGTTGTGTTTGAGCTGAGAAGGCAAGAACTGTGATGTATCAAGTGAGTCCTCTGTCCTCGAACATCATGACAAATTTCCCAAAACAGATGACGAATGGAAAATGGGTTACCATGTTTTTGTCTGTGATAGGAATTTTTTTTTAAATCCCTCCCAATTTAGGAGGATCTATAGTGTTTTCACACTCCTCTCCAGCGTGACTCGAACTCGGGACCTAACGGTCGTGGGTGGAGGTGCTTTACCAACTGAACAAGTCTCACTTGCCTGTGATAGGATTCAAACCCGTGACGTGCGTCTACATTATGCCTGTGCTCTTATCACTATATCAAAGCCGGGGGCCACACCTCCAAATTCTTCTTAGAACTGAAGCCTTTTTCTTTACTTATTAAACTTAATATAATCAAAAGGACAGATTGATGAGGTGTACTAAGAGGAAAGTCCCATGTTCCATGTCACTCATCGACGTGGAAAAATTATTTTATCGTACATATTACTATTACATAAAACCGAGAAATTATTGAAAAACTTCAAAAATATGACTAGGATCAATGAATTGGAACGGGATGAATCATGCATGTGTAGAGCTGGTGCAAAATTGCAAAAGTAATTGATTTTAAACAACGAACAGTCTCAATCAAACTGATCAAAAACAAAATAGATGGTTTGTCTTTTTTCGCCGCCCCTTTAGGTGGATAAAGGTAAGCAAATAGCAATATTTCAGCTGTTTGTGTTTTATTCTTTTTTCTTTTTCCCTTCTTCCTTAAATATGCAATAATGCATAGAAGAACAAAAAAAAAAAAAAAGTGAGAGACATTTCACCACTTTGATGATTCAAACTTCAAAGATCGAATAAGTACACATCATATTGTATTGAGTTTAAGTTTTATATACTTATGGTATAAAAAGATTTATACAATTGTATCACTTATAAGATAATTTCAGGAAAATCTTAATGATATGTATTAACTGATACCTTTATAAAAATAGTAACTGTCTTGTTATAATAGGTTGAACTCTACTAATCGACTAAATTTTTTTTCACTCTATCAATGGAGGTGGAAACAAAAATTGAAAGTTTATGATTTTTGAACTTACTACCGAACTTATAGCTCGTCTTGATTATTGGCAGTTAAATATCTACTAATATTTGAAGTAATTAGTGCATTACATTTTGATCTTGTTGAGTGCTACAATTAACTGATTTAGGTAGTGATGTCTTATTGATATTATTTTCTAACGTTACGGAATTTCTGACTAGGAGAGTTTGGATAGCACTCGCACACCAAAGGTGACATTCGATTGATATTACATTCACTACTAGTAATAATAGTTTATAAGTGAATTTACAGTCATTCATCAATTATTTACGGAAAGAAAATGTGGATGCGTCCTAATTTTACCTTCTTTCCAACTATCTAATTGTATTATACTGGGATTTGAATTCTTCGTTGCTTAAATGCATATCCCTAACACACTACCATACTTCATTTTTATGCATTCTATATCTTCTCCATTATTACGGGCCACCCCTTATCCCAAACTTACTTGAGTCGGATGTTAACACTTAAACACCAATCCCATAAACCATAAATACATGATACATATTTTTACAAACAAAGTTATCGTGTGTGTATATATATATATATATGTATATATATATATATTATCGTTTAACCATGATAAACTAGTTTGATTTAACGTAAAAACCTGGTGCCGGTAAGTTTTTTACCGCAAAAAAAAAAAAAGATGAATAAAAGAAAAACATTGTATTCTTACGTTGTTTGTTAACTAATAGTGTGGTACTTGTGTAGCATGTGCTTCTATCTTTGTTTACGTTTTCCACCTATTTTCGAAATTCATATATTGGCTTACTTACGGGACTAATCCTACTATATGTAGTAATACCTAATACGGTAGGGGAAAGAAAATAGTGCTTCTCTAATCGATCATACCAAAAGGAGAAAGACTTATCGTAGAAGAAGAAGGCCACAAGCTCCGCAGCCCCTACCCTGACTCAAACCAAACATTTACTACAAAAATAGCAGCCATATCCAAGTAAAATCATAAAGTATGTCTAGTTCAGAAAAAGACGTTAGTGCCTAAGTGTCAGGTTCAGTGGGCCACGCAATTTTGGATGGACGGCTGCAACTTGGTAGTTGATACGACTTGTTTTTGTTCCTTTCTTCTTTTAAGTTTTTTGCTTTTATTTTTACAATCTATTGGTAAATTCACTGACCAAATGAATAGAAAAAATGTCAATTTTTTGGGGACGCTAATAGTACTTTTAATATAAATCGGAGTGAGTATATCTTTTATAGTAAAAACAGTATAAATTATCTTTACTATCCAAGATGTGGTGAGATTGATATGATTCTTCCACCTTAGCTAGATGTCACGGGTTTGAGACTTAGGAAAAAAAGAAATCCTGCTAATAGGGAGCGTTTTCCACTTCAATTTGCCTTACGCGAGTCTGGATTACTCAAGGCCTCAAAACAGATACCAAAAAGAAAAGATAATATAAAATTATCTTTGATCACATTAACTGATCACTTACGAATATTTAGGTGCATTAGAACAGGCAAGGGAAAGCCCCCAATTCAGTCATGTTCTCACCCTATGTCCTTTTTTTTATAGGAATTTTTTGTCGTTCAATCGAACAATTTAGAAAAGTACATGTAATTGAAGATAGTCAATGAAATTTTAATTTGATTTTGACTGTCTTTAAGAATTAATGGAGATGACAGCCGATTCATCCATTTAAAGTTATCCTGTCAGCAATTGTTGATGAGAATAAATGGGGGCCCCAAAAGAATCTTAAGGTCAAGAACATTGAGCTGGCGCAGTGTCATGCGGTCGTTTCATTTTGGGTGGTCCAAAGAAGGCCGACTCACCGCCCATTTGGATCCAGGCCCCACCACTCTACTTCAGCTGACCGAGGACATGACCCTTGATAGTAAGGTATGAAAGTCGATGACTAGGGTAGTAGAGTAGGTAGTCTAGAGTGTTCATAACAGTAGTATTGGCACGCAGTCTCGCTTTCTGTTGGTAGTAGGTTTTTATGACTAACTGTTGTTTCCTTCATTGTTGATCACCTTACTATCTTTTGTTTTTATTCGGCTTTATATGGCTTTTTGGTACTGTCCCTTCTTGTCTATATTTTCATTAATGCGTGTGCTTATGTTTTTCTGAGTCGAGGGTCTACTGGAAACAAGTTATCTATCCTCACAAGGTAGGGGTAAGGTCTGCATACACACTACCCTCCCAAGATCCTACGATGTGGGATAATACTGGATATGTTGTTGTTGTATATAAATCATATAATCGCTCCATATCAATTTGTATGAATCTATTTGACTGTGCGCGACGTTTAAATTATGTTATTAAGGGTAAGATAGTAAGCTTAAAGTTATATTTTACTTAACAGCTTGTTTGGATGGTTGTTCCCCATTGTATCGTATTTATTGTTATCCCAAAAACAATGTTTGTTTTGATTGTTTCATTAAAATTGATTGTATTGTATTGTTAAATTTATTGTTCCGGTACAATGAAAAGTCTCATTTTTTGAAACAATCGATTTGGTGTGGTGGGATTGCTTCCTACTTTTCTTTCCAATTATGCCCTAACTTATTATTTCACAATTCTATTTTACCATTTTCTACCCCCTTTTTTTTTTTTATTTTTTTTATTTTTTTTTTATTTTAACTCCAAATCTCCAACCTATAACCTACTTTGTTTTTTCCAAAACTTCTGCCGCTAACGTTAAAGGTGCTTTGCCGTCTTCTGTTTTAGTTTTTCTCCTAATTTGCTTTTAACTCAATTCTAATTAGTCGTGCTCCTTTATTTTGCCTTCTTCTGTCTCGCTCCTTTGTTTTATTTTCCTAAGGTGTTTTGCCTTAGGAAAAGATTATTGAGCCTACAACTAATAATTCGTAATGGTAATTTACTTTAATACAAAGTACAAATTTTAAATTTATACAACTTTAACTATATAAGAATTCGAATGTCATAAATGTACTCGTGCTTCTTGTCTTCAACATACATCTGTTCATACTTATAGCTGATTTAAATGAGTTGATCTCCGTTTTCAAACTTATATCTGGACATCTCCGTCATTCCGACTCATAATATTTATCATTTATATCTCAATTGATAAAAAAAAAACCAATTATACCTTAATTTGTTCATAGTTTAAGCTCTTCGGTTAATGAAAGTCTACCATTTTTTATTTTGTTTTTTGACCCATCACTCATGTCGGTATTGTTTGACCAAAAGTAATCGAAACCTTTTTGATTAAATCAATTAGAGAAGATGAAGAGGTAAATCTCAGCTAAGAATAATGAAATCTAGATTGAAAGATATAAAGGACGAGCGCAATGGATAATGTTTCTTAACACCACGAAATTGAACGATTAAGCATTGATATGATATATTTGAATGTGGGAAGATATTGTAATGAATGTTCTTGCTTTTTCCTCAAGTGTCCAAGAAAAGATTCCCCTTTACAAAGCCTTCTCCTTCTATTTATAAGGGACAATCCCCTCCTGAACCCTAAAAGATATAACAAAAAAGAATATTCTGACGGCCTCGTGCTGCACCTACATTACTACCAATGTCGTACGTTCTCCAGCCGCTACCAATCGTCGCCTTCCTCAACGACCAAAGGACGCCGTATCGTGAGGGTCCCGTCCCTCGTTGGTGGCCGTGGTCGTCCAAATACAGTTAGTCCCTCCGCCGCAACCTCGATAGGCGGACATTGTCCACATCCGTGGAGAAATTTGCCTTATGAATCGTAATGGTTTGACCAACAACGGAAGGTTAGCGTGCTCAACGATATCCCGGGCGGTATGTCTTGTCGGGAAATGACGTCACGTCTTCGTGCGTCATCATTATGCGTATTTTCAAGGCAGAGGCTGACGGTTTGTCGCTTCGATTTTGGTGCCATCTTGCAGCCTTACGCTTCGATTCCGGCGCCACCCAATCCTATAAATAGGTGGAGGGTTTGTTTTTTCAAAAACTCTTGGCCATTTCTTTGTTGGTTATTCCTTACCTTCTCTCCCGCTTTTGTTCTAGCAATCCTCTTGGCTTTCTCTCCGTTTGTCGTTCTTGGCTTTTTCTGTTCTGTCAACACATTCATTGCCATAGATATGCCTAAACCACATCGATCTCGTGAGGGGGTTTCTGACGCTACCCCGTTGTCCATGGCGCCCCCCACTGGCGGTGGGGACGTGACGGTGGAGGAGGGGGATAGTTTTCCCACCATGGAAGAGTTGCTGTCGAGGCACCCCATGTCTCGAAGCGACTTCCTTAAAGAGCCTCCTCCCACTCCTGCTCCGGTGATATCTGAAACTGAGTAGGCCCATATCAATGCCCTTCGTGCTAAATACAACATCGCCTCCCATATTAAAATGGTTCCTGCGGGAGGGGATTTCGTGGAGGTTCACAGACCGGGGTACTGTGCTTTTTACAAGTACCCCTTTGTGATTGGTTATTCCTTCCCCTTAATTCCGTTGGCAGAAGAATTCTGCCGGTTCTATCAGATTTGCCCGGCACAACTTTCCCCATACACGTATAAGATACTTCTGGTGCTGACAAAATACGCGGAGCTGGCAGGGTGCGAAGTTACCGTTCACCACCTCCTACATTTGTTTTCTCCTAGCTTTCACAGGGGCACAATGGTGCACTTAAGACATCGTGGGACAAAGGGATTGGTGGTCGGAACTGACGGCCGGGCCAGTCGCAAATTCTGGCACAAGTACTTCTTTGTCAGAACTGGACACATTGTATCTGACCCCGCCAAATTTACGGAATGGTGGAATGAGAATCGTAGGCGTTGCAACTTATTTATTCTTTCCTTTTTTTTCTTATACAGCTTAGCGTTTACTTACGGCTCTTTTTTGCAGCTATGGGGCGTCCACCCCGTCCCATTGCTGGTATAAGGGATTGGGAGGCCCGTTTGCTTCTTCAGACAGTGGAGACTCGAGACTGGACATCTTTTGTCAAACGCTACGGGCCAAAGGTTCCGCCTGGTGAGTGTCTTTCTCTATGCCGTTACCTGGCCGTTTGTTGTCATATACTTGATATGACTCTCTGTGATGGCAGGTCGTGGTGCTTCTAGGCGCAGGGCCCCCGTCCCTGCATTTCGAAAGGCCGTCACCGCTGCAGGAATGCAATTTACTCTGAGTGAGTCCGTCCCAGAGGGTCGTTCTCAACCGATACAGGTGGGGGATTCTTCTCGCGAGATGGTCGTGAGGGAAGAGGCCTCTTCCTTACCGATCCATCACCTCGTGGACGAGTCCTCTAACGGGGACGAATCGTTGCTGAGGAAAATGAGGAGGGTGGAGCTTGGGAAGGGCGTGGCCGTTGATACTGATAAGAGTAGGACGGGTGCGTCGCAGACGACACCTATGCCCACGTTTATGGCCGATGCTATCTTGGCTGGGAGGTCTCCCCAAACAGTAGGGGTTTACCTAGGAGGTGGTTCCGTGCGCTCCGCTGAGGGCGGCGCATAGTCTAACGTCAGAGGGGGCCTACGCGTCGAGGGCTAAGGCTCGGGCTCGGATGTCGACTCGGGTGAGGTTCGTGAGTTTTTGGAACGTCAAAGTCACGTAGAGGTCAGAGTGGAGGGTTCTGATCGACACATAGTTGTCCCTGGGGACTATAACTTGTTGTCGAACTATGATCAGATAGCGTCTGCTTTAGCCCCTTTATGTGCTACCCCTGAGAACGAGGCGCTTATATGGAGTTATCTCGGAGCGTCTCCGGCATGGCCTTGCGGGTAGATATCTTTCTCTTCTTTTTCGTCGTTGGGTTTGTGTTATTATTTTTGGCCTGTCCTTTTGTTTTAACTTTACTTGTTGTGCCAGACCTTTATCATGGAGATCGAGCACGAGCGCCGGGAAAGGAGGAGGACGGCCATATATGGAAAGATGTCTTCTAAATATCAAGAATATCTCACCAAGCATCGTGCGATGGCCGACATCTACAATCAGGATCCTGACTTCCAACTGTTCCGCGAAGGACTTAAACAGAGGGACGATCAATTGGCGCGTAAGGTCGAGGAGTTGAGGGAGCGAGACAAGGACCTTATGAAGGCCATCGCCCGGAACAGTGAGCTCGAGGCATCCCTTAAAGTGAAGGATGATGAGCTTGAGCTAAGTAGGGGGGTAATGGCCGAGAATGCCGACCTACAAGCAAAGGTGGCCAATTTAACTGCCGAACTAGATACGAAGACGGCAGAGATTAATGAGCTTAAGGGTGAATTGAGCGTGAGTGCCGATAGATTGGCGACTTTTCTGAGGCAGCGATTTTGGAAGATGCCCTCTGTGTTTGTAGGTCAGAGCAGACCAAGGAGAAAAAGGCGTCCGTGCTTAAGATAGCGGGGCTTGAGGGGCGTGTTCGGGAGTTGGAGGCGGAGTTATCCGCGTTAAACGAACAAGTGGCGTCACTGAGAACGGTGGACGTACGTCGACAATCGCAACCTTCTACGTCTTGTGCTTCGACCGATCCTGTCGTGCCTCGTCGTTTGTATGAGTTGTGGGTTCACGCTGAGGCTAAGCTTGATGTGTACAAGGCTCTTCATGCCGACGGGAGGGCGTATGAAGTAGAACTTCAGGATATGCGTGCCAAAGCCCATGCAGCTCGTGAGGCATGCGGATACGACCCTCTTACGACTGACGGGGATGATATCAACTCTGATGATGCGAACCGTCTTACCTCTGACTCTTGGTATGAAGATGTGTACGCCACCGGGAATGATGTGTAGTTTTTAGTTTGTACTTACCTTTGCTTCACGACTTTTGTAAGGGCGTCTTTGAGCCCTTTGTAAAGACAGGTGCTTGTAATATTTTTATTGTAATGAAAAATTATTTTGTCGATTTGGTGGAAATCTTTGCTGCATTTATGATATTCCGGGTCTTTGTCAAAATATTAAGCCCATTTTGCTTCGAGTGAGGTCGAACCCTTTACTTCGACGCTGGCCTTAGCCATTGGGATGTTACTTTCGAGCTGGTGTCGAAGTAGTATCCCGTCGTTGTTCGAGTGATGTCGAACTCTTTACTTCGATGATGGCCTTAGCTATTGGGATGTTACTTTCGAGCTAGTGTTGAAGTAGTATCCCGTCGTGGTTCGAGTGATGTCAAACCTTTTACTTCGATGATGGCCTTAGCCATTGGGATGTTACTTTCGAGTTGGTGTCGAAGTAGTATCACGTCGTGGTTCGAGTGATGTCGAACCTTATACTTCGATGATGGCCTTAGCCGTTGGGATGTTACTTTCGAGCTGGTGTCGAAGTAGTATCCCGTCGTGGTTCGAGTGATGTCGAACCTTTTACTTCGATGATGGCCTTAGCCATTGGGATGTTATTTTCGAGCTGGTGTCGAAGTAGTATCCCGTCGTGGTTCGAGTGATGTCAAACCTTTTACTTCGATGATGGACTTAGACATTGGGATGTTACTTTCGAGCTGGTGTCGAAGTAGTATCCCGTCGTGGTTCAAGTGATGTCGAACCCTTTACTTTGATGATGGCCTTAGCCATTGCATCTACTAGAGTGTCGCGTATGTCGATTTTATTCATGCACTGGAGATTCAACTATGTTCCTGTCGGAAATATATGTTGACTCCGTTCATACAATGGAGATTTGATTATATTCCTATCGGAAATACATGTTGACTTCATACATATAATGGAGATTTGACTATCTATAACTAGTCCCTTCATTGCTCGGCCTGGAGATGACGTCGGCAGGCGGGGCAATGAACAATACTTTGGACCTCGAGACGTCCCCCTTGCCGCCTCATTAAAGACTTCACCGAGAAAACCCGATTTGGACAAAACCCGGATGAGGGAAAAAGAGTACGACGTAGGCGACGCCTCTTTTCAGAAGTAGAAGTATTTGAGATGGGCGACATTCCAGTTGTTTTGGAGTAGTTTTCCTTCAATTGTCTCTAATTTGAATGCTCCTTTGTTTGTTGCTGCCGTGATTTTGTATGGCCCGTCCCAGTTTGTTCCCAGTTTCCCTAATTTGGGTCTTTCGCTGCTTGTGTTTTAGCTTTGAGAACATAGTCCCCGACTTTGAGTGGTCGTACTTTGTCTTTCTTGTTATAGTACCTTTCTGCTCGTTGCCTTTGGGCTATCATTCTTACGTGAGCCATATCTCTTCGCTCTTCGACTTCATCCAGGTCTTGTAATATGCTTTCTTCGTTACTTGATCCGTTCTCGTTGGCGTATCTCAGGCTAGGTTCTCTGACTTCGACGGGTATAATGGCGTCAGTCCCGTAGACTAATGAATATGGCGTCTCGCCTGTGCTGGTTTTTGGCGTGGTGCGGTATGCCCATAGTACTTCTGGTAGCAGTTCGGGCCATAGCCCCTTGGCGTCCTCGAGTTTCTTTTTCAATATATTTAATATCATTTTATTGGAGGATTCGGCTTGGCCGTTGCCGGCGGGATGATATGGTGTGGAGAGTATTCGCTTGATGTGCCATTTTTCAAAAAACTCGGTTGTTTTCTTCCCGACGAACTGAGGTCCGTTGTCGCAGCTGATTTCTTTGGGGATGCCGAAGCGGCATATTATATTTTTCCATATGAATGCGATAACTTCTTGCTCACATATTTGAGTGCATGCACCTGCTTCCACCCAATTAGAGAAATAGTCAGTTAAAACCAAAAGGAAGCGACCTTACCTCGCCCTGCTGGGAGGGGCCCGACAATATCCATCCCCCACTTTATGAATGGCCTTGGCGAAGTGACGGAATGCAGGAGTTCTCCTGCTTGATGTATCATAGGGGCGTATTTTTGGCACTGCTCACATTTCATGACGTAATCCGCAGCTTCTTTTTTCATGGTAGGCCAGTAGTATCCTGCACGGATGAGGCATCTAACGAGGGCACTATTTCCCGTATGGGCACCGCAGTGAACCTCGTGTACTTCTTCTAGTACCCTCCTTGTTTGATCTGGCCCAAAGCATTTGTCCAGGGGACCGCCAAACATTATTTTGTAAAGATCACAGTTCACGAGGCTGTACCTGGACGCCTGCATTCGTAGCTTTTTGGCTTCTTTCTTATCTTGTGGGAGAGTTCCTTCCTGCAAATATGTTATGATACGGTTGTGCCAATCCTAAGTTAAATTTATAGAGTGTACCTCGACCTGGTCTATCGAGGAATGGAGAAGGGTGACCACATTTTCTTTGCTGATATTTCTCGTGGCTGCCGCTAGCTTGGAGAGACCATCCGCTTCGATATTCTGCGCCCGGGGTATCTGGTCGATGCGGCATTTATCGAATTCTGGCAGTAGTTTGTGAATTTCCGACTGGTACTTCTGAAATCTTTGTTCTTTGATTTGGAAAGTCCCAGTGACTTG
Source organism: Nicotiana attenuata (assembly GCF_001879085.1). NCBI lineage: Eukaryota > Viridiplantae > Streptophyta > Magnoliopsida > Solanales > Solanaceae > Nicotiana > Nicotiana attenuata. Next base: position 56,130 of record NW_017672449.1, on the reverse strand, counting down.
ATCCACCACGAGTTGAGAGTCGCACTGGGCGACGAGTCGTCGAGCGCCATATTTGAGGGCTAATTTCAGTCCTGCAATCACAGCTTGATACTCGGCCTCGTTGTTAGTCATCTCGGGGCACCGTATGGATTGGTGAATCACTTCGCCTGTAGGGACTTCGAGGAAGAGTCCCAGTCCCGATTCCGATGCATTAGATGCGGCGTCGGTGTAGAGGATCTAGAGGTCGGATCGTGCGGAAATGCGGAGCGCCTCCTGCTCCGCTTCGGGCAGTATTTCCGCTCTGAAATCGACAACAAAATCGGCGAGCACTTGCGACTTTATCGCAGTTCGCGGTTGATATGTTATATCATGCTTGCTCAATTCTAAGGCCCATTTGGCCAACCTACCCGATAGTTCGGGTTTGTGTAGGATGCCCCTGAGGGGGAAGGTCATCACTACCTTTATGGGGTGACATTGAAAATATGGTCTAAGCTTTTGTGAAGCTATGACTAATGCCAGGGCTAATTTCTCAAGGTGGGGGTACCTTGTTTCGGCATCAATTAAGGTTTTGCTGATATAATAAATTGGAGATTGTTTACCTTCGTTTTCGTGGACCAAAACTGCACTTACCGCGACTTCGGAGACTGCTAGGTATACCAGGAGGCATTCACCTGGATCTGCCTTATCAAGTAATGGCGGTGAGGACAGGTATGCTTTCAGCTTTCTTAAGGCGTCGACGCATTCTGATTTCCACTGTAGTCCGTGGTCCTTCCTTAATACGTTGAAAAATTTATGGCACCTGTGTGATGATCGTGAGATGAACCTCGACAGGGTAGCTATTCGTCCTGTCAATTTTTGTTCCAGCTTTTTGCTGGTTAATGTCTCCGGTATTCCTTCGATGGCCTTGATCTGATCTGGGTTGACCTCGATGCCTCTTTGTGACACAAAAAAGTCGAGGAACTTACCCGAGGTTACACCGAAGGCGCATTTATCGGGATTCAGTTTCATTCCGTATTGCCTCAATATTCCGAAGGCTTCCTTCAGATGATCAATGTGATCTTCCTTCCTTTTCGACTTCACTAGCATGTGGTCGATGTAGACCTCCATAGTCTTTCCGAGTTGTTCTTTGAACATTTTGGTGACTAACCTTTGGTATGTTGCTCCCGCGTTCTTGAGTCCGAACAGCATGACTATGTAGCAGTACGTTCCCCGGTGAGTGATAAAAGTGGTCTTTTCTTGGTCTTCTTCTGCCATTAGAATTTGGTTGTAACCAGAATAGGCGTCCAAGAAGCTCAATAATTCATGCCATGCCGTTGCATCGATGAGCTAGTCGATGTGTGGTAATGAAAACGAAACTTTTGGGCATGCTTTGTTTAGGTTGGTGAAGTCGACACATATCCTCCACTTCCCGTTTTTCTTTTTCACCATGACCACATTGGTGACCCACTGAGGATACTTTGATTCTCGGATGGAACCATTAGCGAGCAGCTTATCGACTTCTTTGCTGACTGCGTCATTGATGGCGGCGTTGAATTTTCTCCTCATTTGCCGCACAGGCAGGTAAGGGGGTCGACATTCAGCCTGTGTGTGGCGATGTCCCTTGGGATTCCCGGCATATCTGAATGGGAAAAGGCAAATAAATCGGCATTGTTAGTTAAGAATTCATGGAACTTACCTGGTTCTGAGAGGTTGTGCCCGATATAAGCTTTTTTCGTGCCGTCGTTGTTGTCCAATAGAACGGGATCGAGGTCCTCTACGGTTGCCTTGCAGGCTTCTACGACATTTGGGTCTTTGATGGCATCCATTTGTATGTCCGGTTTGGCTCCCGATATGGCTGATTTCTATGCTTCTGCACTTGCTCCCTTTAGTTGCTGGTGTGTGTGCAATCCTGGGCGATTCGGTAGTATTCTTGGACGGTGCGTGGCTCGCCCCAGATGCTGAATATTCCCCACGGAGTAGGAAATTTGATTACTTGATAGAAACTTGATGGGACGGCTCTCATGGCGTGTATCCATGGGCGCCCTATGATAGCGTTGTAGGTTGTTTCCTTGTTCATGACGTGAAAGGTCGTTCTCAGAGTGACTCTTCCGGCCAGAACGGGCAGCACTATCTCTCCAGAGGTTCGTTCCATTGCATTATTAAAACCCGTTAGCATTATGCAGTGTGGTATTATTTTATCCTCGAGTCTCATCTATATGAGGACTAGTGGGTGAATAATACACGCACCGCTTCCGTCATCTACCATTATTCTTTTTACATCGGTATCCGCGACTCGTAAAATTATAACCAGAGCATCATAGTGAGGGAAATACAAACTGTTGGTATCCGACTTATCGAAGATGATACTGTCTTCGAGGTCGTCATACCGTTCGTGAGCGACTGTCCGCTTGAGTTTGTGTGTAGTGGTGAATTTTACATGGTTGATTGTCGTATCATCGCCGTCGCCGATGATCATTTGTATGGTACGAGCCGGTGAAGGTGTCTTTGGGGGTCCTTGAGGTTAGTCGCGTCCATGGGCGAAGTTAACCCGTCCTCGGTCGCTCAATAGTTCCTTCAGGTGTCCCTGGTTTAGCATTCTTACTTCCTGTCATAGGCCTATGCAGTCCTTGGTCTTATGCCCTCTTTCCTGATGGAATTCGCACAAAACATTCGATCTCCGGGTGCTCGGATCGGATTTCATCTTTTGCAACCACTGTACCTTTATGCCGAGCTTTTCTAGTGCATACACTATTTCTGAAGGAGAAACACAAAAGTTATGAGTAGATAATAATGGAGGAATACCTCTTTCATTTCGGTGTGGCGCGGTGTGTCGAGGAGTGGCATCTGCATGTCGGGGAGGAGGTCGGATGGATATACGAATGTAGGGCTGATGCCTTTCTCGACTGAAACGGGGTAATTGATCCCTTCAGCCATCGTTGCGGCGATCTCTCCTTATTTCGATTTGGACTGATGTTACTCGTTGAATCAGACCATTTAGGTCGTCCTCATCTGCCCTTACTTCGGCACAATAGGCATTATGGATTTCTTCCAAAGTGGTGGGAGGATATTTCATGAGCCTACTTAGCAGTTTTTTGGTTGCTTTCGACCCATTTCTATTAAGCCCATTTTGGAAGGGCGCTATCGACATCCCTTCTGATACGTTTGGTAGGTTTATTCTTACCCTGTTGAATCTAGCTAGGAAGTCCCTGAGTCCTTCGTCCGTCGTCTGCCTAACGGCGAAGATGTCGTTTACCCTGGCTTCTGCCTTTTTCGCTCCCGCGTGAGCAGTGACGAATTTGTATGCCATTTCTTCGAACGTTGATATTGATCGTGCCGGTAGTTGAGAATACCACGTCAGCGTTCCCTCTGTCAAGGTTTCGCCGAATTTTTTCAGCAGCACCGATGACACCTGTTCTTTCGACAGATCGTTGCCTTTTACAGCTGTGACGTAGTGGATTATTGTCACACCTCCTTTTTTCTTACACCCCCAGAAGGGGTATAATAAAGAGAGTTTTTCAATTAAAGGACAATCGAAACGGGATTCGTTTATTAAGAGATTCAGAGTCGCCACTTGGGAGATTTATGGTGTCCCAAGTCACCGGTTCGAATCCCGAATCGAGGAAAAGGTCTGACTCTGTTTAAAAGTCGCTAACCAGAAATCCGAGTAAGGAATTCTATTAACCCGGGAGAAGGGGTTAGGCACTCCTGAGTTCCGTGGTTCTAGCACGGTCGCTCAACTGCTATATTTGGCTAAAGTCTGATTTTAATACATGTCATCCTATAGTGCAATTTTAAAAATTATTTAACCGCTTTTAGTTAAAAAAAATTTCAAGAAAGTGAACGTCGTTTAAAAACGTGTTTTTGGATCACGTCACATGAGATGCACCCGTATCCTCGACACATTTTTATTCAACGTTTTGGGATTTGGATTTGGGTTGCACGAAATGCACACCCGTATTTAGGAAAGTAATATTATTAAAAAGCGCGCCTAAAGCGACTAGCGTGTTATTATCTTCGCGGGAGGCCATGAAAATTCGCTAAATGGCACGTCCCGAATTCTAAATATTTTAATGAAGTAATCAAAGAGGGCCACGCAATTTTTGATTTTATTTGGCGCGGTGCACCTCAATTTATTTTAAAAGGGCGTCCTAAAGATGAGTTACTATTAGCTATTAGGATACGTCTCTATTCCTAAAACCTAATTAGTCAAATTAACTAACATCAAGGTATTCAAGAAAAACTGGGCCCCAAGATCAAGTCCAAGCTCAAACAAGGACGCTCCCCATTACTGAAGAGACCCTTAGCTCGAGTATGCCACTTAACTTGAAAGGCCCAAAGTCCACCATTTAATTTTAACGGCATTAAATCCAAAAGTGATTCTGGTCTGCCACTACTTTGGGCCCGAAACCAACCTAGCCAAAAATGAGGCCCAATAGCCCTAATAACATCACAGGGGCGCAGGAATTAGATCTCATGGTTGGCCCTTTTTGGGCCTGAACGGAGGCTCCAAATCCCCATGAGGTGCCACTCGAAATGGGCCTCAAAGGTCATGCGTTCGATCCCAATCAACAACAGAAGGCAACTCGAATTTTAAGAACACAATAACAAAGAAATAAACGTCACACAATCTGAAAATGATATCAACCGTTACATCAATGATCAAGAGCATTGGTGGCTTGATTGAAACAATTAACCATATGATCACAGTTCAGTCAAATTTATACATGAGCCCATGACTAATTTATTCGATTAACAAATTACTGAATTAAAGGAGTCCCTCAGCCACCTAATACCCACAGTTCTCATAATCACCCAAGACCCCTTTACATGCATATGTGCCCAGAACCTACTTCACTTTAACAAACAGTCCAAAACAATCCCAAATCAGAAGGAAACTGCTACACAAGTTAACACATTCAAACTGACTATGGCATCTTTTGGAGAATGCATAAATTCAAGCTTTACAACTATAGAATAACTAGAAAGGAAATACACGCAGAAAAGGTGAAATCCATGAATAGTGCCTTGTTTATTCCGTTTTCAAATCATGCTTCCAACTACATGTTTAAGTGAAATCCCTGAAGGTTGAAATATACCTGGAAAATTAAAGCAAAATGAGAAGAAGAGATGATCAGCAAACGAGCAACAGCAAGAGTAGTGTCTCAGCAACAGGACCGACCCCAGGATGCTCAAGGAAATAGAACCACTTTGAACCAAATTGGAATTCACAATCACAACACCCAAAACTTGAAACCTGAATACAATTGAATCTGAAACCAAACCCTTGGACAACAATTAAAACTCAACTCGGTTTTACCCCTAGTTATTTGAAATTGCTATCAGAAATAGGACTTGAAGCACTTTCGAAGATCTTTTTTTTTCTAATGGAACAGTAGACCTGCCTCAACTTTCTGATATTTTTAGCTCTCTCCCTCTCTTCAGGTCTGCCTTGAAAGACAAGTTTAGGATTCCTTTATAGGCAAGCAAAGTAGGGCATCCTTCAGATTTTAGTGTTTCCTTTTAGTCCCTTTTTAATTTTCTTCTTATCCAATTCACCCCTAAGTAAAAAACTCTAATTGATAAAATACCCCCCTTCTCCCCTCAGAAAATATCTAAAATCTCTCTTATCTCTTCACATGTGAACTCAACCTTATCCTCTAGAAGCTTCCCTCACAACAGAAATTATTCCCTACCCACCAATGACCAAAACACCCCTTGATATCCCTGTGTTTACTACAAGACACTACCCAAGAATGGGCCAAAGTATGACCTGCTGAACCCAAACAAGTCGAATGGGCTGCTTTTCATCAAACGAATCAGAGGCAGCCCAATCTCCAAGCAGACACTTAATTAACAGTTTTTATGAATTCTAAAATGGTTTTGCTCCGATTAACATCCTAAACGAATTAATAACTAATTTACTAGACTAACGAAACTGAATTAAGTTAATTACAAAACCAATTATAGCATTAACCTAATCTTAACAAGCTTAAGAACACCACCCGGGAAAATCCCAAAATCACACAGAGGTCAAGAAACAAGAAGAGACAGAAGAGTAATAAAAATAAAACAAAAGTTAAAATAAAGCTGGAAAGGATAAAGGAAAATACCTATTAAAAACTAAGGAACCTGAAACCTTTAACTTTTGGATTTTTTGGCCAACTATGACGTTAATCATGCAAGAATGCATGAATAATGTCAAGGTGAGCCTCAAACCCTCGAAACAGACCCGAATTGCAACCTTTTTGGAATTAGGTTTCTGCCCTCGATCTAAGATTCGAGGGGTTCTGGGAATATTCGAAGGGAAATAGCAATGGATTAGGTGTGAGGGGGTCATGGGGGTTGTGTGGTATTAATTTGAGAGTGATTGGAGATGGCGCCGCCACCGGTTGAAATGAGGGTGGCGCTAGGCTTCGTGGCTGCGAATCAAGATTCAAAGAGTTTGGACAAGTTTTGAAGGAAGCTGGGTGGTGATTTGAGGTGAGGAGGCGAAGGCGGGGCTGTGGTGCTAATTTCACGGTGATTGAACGCCGGCCGCCGCCGTAGGCGATTTTCGGCGGGCGGCAGACGGTGGTTCAGGGTGGAGTTGTGATAGCCAGTTGTGAGGGGGTTCTGAGAGGGGGGGTAGGGCATTAGGACAGTTAAATACCCGGAGATCATCACTTCTGAGCCGTTAGATTTACTCACCTCGACGGCTCAGATCCAATCGGCCTAAAACGGTGTCGTTTCGTTGTGAAGATGAATTGGACCGGGTTTTTGGAATGGGTATGGGCTGGTTCAAGGGTGGAATCCGTTTGGGCTTGCATATCTAAAATCGAAATCTGGCCCAAATTAACCTCCTCTCGTTTTCAATTTCCTTTTATTCTCCTTCAAATTCTTTTTTTTAGTTTCAAAATTTAAAATGTAAAACCTAAATTAAATCCCAAAATCAAATTATCTACAATCAAATGATTCATTCTACGTCAATAACACCATAATAATTAAANAAGGAAAAATCCTGGAAATCAAAAGACAACATCCGGTGCCGCGAACGCTGGCGGTCACCTTACTCAGCTACAATAGCCATACCTTCAATCAGCTAATAACCCGCTACCGGGTGAACAATACCTGCAACTGCATGCGATGTGCAGGGAGTAAAGTGAGTACTTCCAACTCAGTGGTAATAAGAGTAAATAATAACTGAGAGGCAAGAAATCACGTAAGAGCAATCCATCATGCTATATAGGACAATACCACTCTTTGAGAAAACAGTAAAACCGTGAAAATCCTTTAGAAAATATCTGGCTCAGTTTAAAACCTCATTTGAAAACATCCTTTTCCAACAGTCAGGCAAATGAACGCGTAATCAGATAGTGCAAGTCCGCACATAAGACAGCCCCTCGGGCACAACACTCCACAAACAATTAACACCAGGGCGTCTGGTAATCAGTACAAGCAATAGCATGGATGCCAATGATATGAGAGTGCTAAATGTCATGACACGTAGTACAAATAGGAACCAATGTATGAATGCAATGCAATGCATATGACCGCTGCGGCGCGCAGCCCGATCCATTTGGGTACCCGCGCTCACTGTGGGGGTTCAGACTCCGGAGGGGCTCCTACAGCCCAAGCGCAATATCAATATCACACCGCTGCGGCGCGCAGCCCGATCCATCCTCAGTCCAGAAATGCACATAAGCCCCTTGGGCAATAGTAAAATAACAATCTTAACTCAAAACGTCAGTAAAATATCATTTAGGTTTTCAAATCTTAGAAAGATAGCTGAGTTTGCGAAACAGTATTTTAAACCTTGGACTGTGATAAAATAATATGCAAAGTAATGCAAAAACAGTGATATCAATCCCTGAAGGATTCAAACAATTGGCACGAAGCCCAAATATAGCAATCAAACCAAATAATGATGATAACAAGTAGTTTCAGTCAATTACGCAATAAAACCAACAACCGGGACGGACTAAGTCACAATCCCCAACGGTGCTCTACCCCACGCTCATACCTGGCGTGCAAGTCACCACAATACAGCACTATGATGTGCAAATCCGGGGTTTCAAACCCTCAGGATATCATTTACAAGTATTACTCACCTCGGACCGGTGAAATCCCTAGCTAGCGATGCCTTTGCCCCTCAATCGGCCTCCACGCGCGTCGAATCTAACCAAAACCAGAGCGAATACATCACAATATGCTAAGGGAACAATACCCAATCGAAAACAATCGAAAATTAGCAAGAATCTCGAAACTAGCAAAACCCGAGCCCCGGGCCCGCTTCTCGAAAAATTACGAAATTCACATCACCGGATTCCTCGTCTCGCCACGAGTCCATACATATAAAATTTACCAAAATCGGAGTTCGTTTGACCTTCCAAATTCCATTTTTACATCATAATTTTCTCAAACCCTAACTTCCATTTTTAACCTTTAATTCCTTGGATTTTCAGTGTTAATCCATGATTTTACACCATAATATCATAATCTAAGTCTAAGAATCCATACCTGATGATAGCCCTCGAAACCCTCTTCAAAAATCGCCCAAAATCTCCTTAGTCCGAAGTCCAAAATGTTTCTTCTCTTTCAAAATCGTGAAAACACTGTTCACTTAAACTCAGCCAGGTTTCGCTTCTGCGGTTGGGATACCGCACCTGCGGCTCCCGCTTCTGCGCAAAATAACCGCTTCTGCGGTCTAACTTAAAAATCCTCAGGACCGCTTCTGCGGTCACCACCCGCTCCTGCGATGTCCGCTTTTGTGGACTGCCTTCCGCTTCTGCGGAAATTGCCAAGCCCTCAAGGACCGCTTCTGCGATCACAGCTCCGCTTAAGCGGCTCCGCTTCTGCGGTCCAAGACCCGCAGAAGCGAGAATACCAGAAACAGCATGCCTTCAGCTGTATGAAATTCCAAAAACTCCCCGTTAGCCATCCGAAATCATCCCGAGGCCCCCCGGGACCTCAACCAAAAACACCAACATGACTTAAAACATCATACGAACTTGCTCCAATCATCAAAACACACCTAACAACACTAAAATCATCAATTCACATCGGATTCAAGCCTAAGTTCTTAAAGAATTTCCGAAATGCACTTTCGATAAAAAACCCGAGCAAACGATGTCCGAATGACCTGAAAATTTGCACACATATCCAAAATCACTTAACGAAGCTACAGCAACTCTCGGAATTCCATTCCGACCCCCGGATCAAATTCTCACCCATCCACCGGAATTCGCCAATACTAACCTCGCCAATTCAAGCCTAATTCTACATCGGGCCTCCAAACCAATTCAATTCAACTATAACACACTCGTTGCTGATAATTAAACATGAAGAAGCAATAAATGGGGAAAAATGGGGCTATAATACATGGGACGACGGGTCGGGTCGTCACAAATATCTTTCAATTGTCGAAGGGCTATTGTCATAGAGAACGGACAAGTCTGTCTGTGATGTGTCATTTTTCTAAAGTTTCTTCCCCCGGGCTCAAAATTTACTTGAAATTGTGAAGGGGCCACATTTACAAAAACAACCACTTTCGTTAAAAAATAGTGTAGAGGGGAAAGGGCTATTTTTCCTTTGATTTTTTTTATATTTATTTTTTCCTTTGGAAGTTAAGAACTGGTTTTCTCAAAAAGAGTCCACCAGAATCAACCCTAACCTTAACCATCCACAGGTACAAAATGAACACTGTCCAAAACCCAGCACTATTGGTCATAGAACAGGCTCAGTTGCAGTTGCGTATGTGGTGGTATGATTTAGATGAAGATGGTAAGGATTGGGTGAAAGAACAGGTTGGTGCCCTTACGGACATTATGGAAATCAAACCACGGGAGGATTTAATCAAGGCCTTGGTAACTTTTTGAGATCCTGTGCACAACGTTTTTTGTTTCTCTAATTTTGAGCTCACCCCTAATTTGGAGGAAATAGCCGGATATATTCGCTTTGGCTGGGACTTGAGAAAACAACAACTTATATTCCCAGGGCCCCCTCTGTGCACAAGTTCTTTGATCTTCTGAGTATCAGCAAGCAAATGAAGAAGGCTCATGTGAACAAAGGATGGTTTTCGTTTCACTTTTTGTATTCCAGATTTGGGCATTCAGTCGGGTTCGGAACACACGAAAAGGGATTGAACAACATACAAGATAAGAGCATTTGGCAAGTTCATCGTAGGTTCGCTTTCATAGTGGCGTTCTTGGGGATTATAGTCTTTCCGAATGCAGAAGGAACGATAGATACCCGCTGTTGATACCCAATTTTCTCCTATATATTTTGATATGCATAAATACTTTCAAAATAGCATATATATGCATATATAAGCATGCACAAGGTCTTTAAAATTTTTCTATAATTTTGAAGGTTTTAAATTGATTTATTTCTTTCTTTTTATTTATAAAATTTCCAATAATTATCCTTCAAATTATTGTTGTGATAATTTAACCATCTAAATCCTATATTTATGCCAAAAATTTGCTTAGATAATTTTTTTGTATTTTTTATAATTGCATTTATATTTTTAAAGGCAATTTGAATATAATTGCAATATTAGCCCTATTAATGTACAATTACGTTTTATATGTATAAAATGATCTTCTATATTTTTTAATGTTAAATATCTATTTCAAACATTTTTAGTACACGAAATTATTTTTTAGAAATCATTTATCATTTATTATAAATTATATGGGGATAAATTGGCTATTTAAAATCTAGCCTTGCATTTCAATTTTAGCCTCAATTAAACCCAATACCCTAGCCCAATTTCGGATTAAATAACCCGACCCAGGCCCTAAAAGCACCTACCCGACCCCAAACCCGTCGAATCCTGGCCGTTGATCTAAAAGATCAACGGCCCTCGTTTAGTCTTGCCTTTTTTATTCCAAACGACCTCCCAACCCTAATCATTCTCTACACACCGCCGCCCTGAAATCCTCTCCACTCTCAGCACACTCTCAAACTAACCCTAGTCTTCAACCGTCGACTTCCCATCTCCGGCTATCTCCAGTGACCTCTCATAGTCTCCTGAACCTCCAATGGCCTCACTCATGCCATGCTTGCCTTCTCCAAGGTGTTCAAGGACCCAGGGCCATGCCGACTTGCATCTAAGGTTCATCACTTGTCTGTTCTTGGCTACTCCAGTGTGATTTCAAGCAAAATCATGCTATATTTGCAACGATCCTTGGGATTCTAGACATGTTCCTTCATCTCTATATGGGTTGTCACACCTCCTTTTTCTCTACTACACCTCGAAAGGGTATAATAAGTGACAATCGAAACGGGATTCATTTTATCAAAAATTAAGAGTCGCCACTTGGGAGATTTATGGTGTCCCAAGTCACCAGTTAGAATCCCGAATCGAGGAAAATGTTTGACTCTGTTTATGTCTGCGAATTAGAAATCCGGGTAAGGAATTCTATTAACCCGGGAGAAGGTGTTAGGCACTCCCGAGTTCCGTGGTTCTAGCACGGTCGCTTTGATCCTACTTGGCTTGCTAAATTATTTAATTACTGAATTTCAAAACTCAAAAGTTTGCATAACAAAGGAATCAAGCACGAAAGACATCCGAATATCCAACTTTAGTAAAACATTTGCACAGAATCTGCTGAGAAGCATGGCACTACCAAGTTTCTCCAGCTAACTAAAAAAACCAATGTTTGAGAGCTAAGATGATCTGATCTTATTCAAAGATGAAAACGAGCCACTAGAAATGGAAACAAGTGATTCTCTGGTTAATCCACTTTCAGCATTAAGGCATGAGTAAAACTAGCAAACTGATTTCAGCAAACAGCCAGGTATGCATTTTTAAGCCTAATTCCAGCAGGGTGACAGCTGCAATGGTGCCAATCTTAGCTAGAAGTGCAGCAGATCATTGGAACTGAGGGTACATAAACAGCTATTTCAAATGTCCAGATAGTCATACATTTCTAACGTTAAGGCATGAATGAAAACTATGCATGACTCGACTGATTTTAAGGTTAGTATATGAATAAGCATGAAATTTCAGGAAAAATACACGAGTCCTTCGCTGATTCAAATAGCAATAACAAACCAACTCCAACAGCTTATGATAACACAACGCCAAGCAAAATTAACCTTTAGACAGTTTAGGAACCAATTCTCCAAACATTTTCAGAACTAACTATGATCGAACAGTGATAGACGAGGCAGACGAACACACAAATCACACGTTTCGATGGATTCTGAGACTCGAGGACCATACAGACACTCCCTAGCACACATATGAAATCAGGGAAGAAGCTAATTCAAACCAAAGGAAACAAAAAACAGAGCAGTGAGATGAGATTAGGACAACTACACAAATCTCAGTCATTTTTTCAAACTTCAGTCCATTTCATAGCTCAAGAACAGCCAAAACAGAGTTACATGGTGAAAAAGAAAATCAAACCTGAAGTCGCAAACTTCTGTTAATAATTACAGCCTTAATAACACACCTTTCTCCTTCGAATACTAGCGAGGTTCAGCAGCAATTCAACAGAACAACAACAGTAAACCCGAACTTAAACTTCAATTCAGCTTTTCATCTCTTTGGAACTCCAAGTCGGACTCAAAAAATAAAAATTCGTATATATGTTTCTCTTAAACTTTGAAAGTACTCTTCAAAGAAGAAAATGGAATCAGAAAACCAGAAAATAATCCAAGCCTTTCAACTTTTTCCCAAATTTTTGTTCTCCAGCCCCCCCNAGCCACTGGTCCTGTCCTTGAGGTCTACGGCTCCCTCATTTGCCATGATAACTTTGATTTCTGCTTGGAAGATTTTGTTCGTCACTGGTTTACCACCTTTTGTAAATCCTATCACAAGAAATACCTTTGATCTGTTCACCCCAATCCTTCATCTGTTGCTTTGTTCATGAATTGATATATACCAAGCCTTTGCATTTCACAAGGATCCCAAAGCTTGTTGATTGTTGCCAACTCAGTATGCTTGCTGTTCTTTCCTAACTTATGACGCTTTAATGTGCTAACCAGATCCCGTTTTGTGCAATTGGAAAGCTGGTGGCAAATTTTAAAGTCATTTCTCACTTGTATTGACCCAATAGAATCGTGAAAACAAGACAAAAGGGACAGAGTAGATGATAACGGAAAGAGATGATTCCTAACAAGAAAACTACAAAGTAGAAACCTACCGGATGTGGGTACCGACTCTAATGACCTTGACATGCACCTGTGGCCTATCCTGTTAGGCAAATCTGATGTCCATCCTCTATTATACCCCCAAACTGTGAAACTGGGCTTCGCTGCTCTGTCGTCTTTCACGATCTTCATCTGGTGATTTCCCATCTGATTCTCAATCCTCATTCGACTTGTGGTGCCCGTAGGTTTTCACCATCAAGCCTCTCTCATTTTGGTCTTTTCTCTCACCTCGCCATCGCCTTATGGTGCCCATGAAGGTTTTCAGCAATAAGACTCTCTCATTTTTTATTTCTCTCAGCTTTCGTCCCCTTGGGATACCCGTGAGGGTTCTCATAACAAGACACTCTCATTCTTCATTTCCTTTGTTTGGACCGGAGTGTTGCCCCTGATATGATTCACCTCTACTCGCTTGACTTGGCATCTCTCGAAGACAGATCAGAAGGTCTTCCTTTGGGCCGTAATATGGGCTTTTGGATAGGGTTAGAAAGAAAGGGTATAAAAGGCTCAAAACAATTCAATATGGGTTCAAAATTGCAACTTTCGGAATCAGATTTTCCACAACAACCGCAACTTCTGCCCCAGTTTCTTCCTTGGAGACTTTGGACTTTTATTTTGGTGTGACTGAACCTCAGAGAGAGGCTGCCTACGTACCCTTTCAGGATCAAGTCAAACGTAGTTCAGGTCATAGAATTATTTCGTTGTTGCGGTCTTTCTTTTTCTCCCACTTCTCTTTTCTTTCTTTTCATTTCTTTCCTTTTCTTTCTCTTTTCTCTTCTTTTCTTTTTGTTTTCTCTTCTTTTTTTTTTCTATTCTTTTTTTTTCTTTTCTTTTTTTCTCTTTTTTTCTTTTTCCTTTTCTCTTCTTTTCTCTTCTTTTTCTTTTCTTTTCTTTTTCTTTTCTTTTTCCTTTTTCACTATTTTTCTCTTGTTTCTCCACTTTATTTCCCCGCTCGGGCTTACGAGTTTTATTATTGATTCCGAAAGAGGGGTGTGAAAGAAAATAACTGAGGCTCAAAGGGGTAACAAAGGATAAAGTGTTTGGATAGCAGAACAAAATGCCTTCGTCATTCCAATCTCCAAAACATGCCAAGTACAAACTACACAATTAAACAAACGCGGGGAAAACATACGTAACATCTTTTGATTGCACCGGAATTACTAACCATATCCACACATTTGCCTTCTACATTTGTCAATTACCTAGCACCATCGGACAACAATCTCGGTACCATGAACGGCCCCTGTAGACTTGGGGCAAACTTGCCTTTGGTTTCAAGCCGATGTGGCATGATGCATTTCAACAGTATTTCTTTATGTTCCGTCTGCCCCAATTTCACATAATTTGGGCTCGAAGAGATTTCAAAATCCCTTGACTGTCCTTACATCTTCAACATTGTCTTATTGCTTCTGACTTTTAAAACCAGGCTGAGAATTATGCGTTCATGTCATGTCACCAGAGCCAGCATGAAAAGGATTGCAAAATTAAAAAGGAACTAGATAAATGACTAGAAATGGTGGTAAACAGAGAATTGCATTAGACTGACGGTGAAAGGGTTTAAACAACGAAACAAGCAAACTAGACTAGAGTTACAACCGCTAAAAAGCACTACACAAGCTACTACGACGAAACAAACAAGACAAGGTGAAATGATAGAAGGGTTTGAGTCACAAGACAATATCTGGATTACAACCCTGAAATAACCTGGACAACAGAAATGACAACAAAATAAACCACCAAAACTCCAAGAGATGGAGCGTCTTCCCAATTACCAAGCACGGCGTATTAGCCACTGAATTTCACACCAAGATTGCTGGAATTTTCATAAGTCTTCATCACGTTGTTCTGAGCAAACTGCTTCTGGGATTCTTCTGCCGGCTCATTCTCATGATCAATCATACCCACCATATGCGTCTCATTGTGCACATGGGACGGATCTTGGCCAGTGTTTGTTGCATCTGGATTTTGCACGACGATGTCGCCTGCATCAATAAGCTTTTGAATTGCATTCTTCATATTCCAACTTTTCTCTATGTCGTGCCCCAGGGCACCTGAGCAGTATGCGCACTGTTGAGAAGGATCGAACTTCTTTGGAGGAGAGTTCGACACTTTATCTGAATCGGCTTCAACATGTCCAATGTCCTTAGCCTCTGGAAAAAACTGGCATATGATTCTTCCAATGCAGTGAAGGTCTTCTTCTTCCGTAACCTCTCATTCTTAAATGCTGGATTGGGCCGAAAACCTGATCCGGGGTGTTTTTGGTAAGCTTGCGAGGGTAGATGGGCATTTTAAGGAGCTGGGTACTGAGAATATGATGTGCGACTTTGGGAGTTCTGTGGAGAGAGATAGCGTCGGGGAGGGCCATCTAATGCACAAGGATAACCACGGGGACGATGTCGAGGCCGGAAGTGTTGATCAGGAAAACTTATCGGATCGTCTTTTCTATTCCTCTTTCTTCCAACCAAGCTTACCGGTACGTTTTGAATGGCTTCCGAACAACTCACGATTTTGCCTGACTTGATTCCTTCTTCCACTAGCTCCCCCATTTTTAACACATCATTGAAAGGCTTTCCCAGGGCTGGGATCAAATGACTGTAGAAAGTGGGTCCCTGGGCCTGTAGAAAAAGCTTAACCATTTCTTCTTCGCTGATCGGGGGACTGACTCGAGCAGCTTGCTCCCTCCATCTGAGCCCAAACTCATTAAAGCTTTCCTCCGGCCTCTTTTCCATCCTATATAGCGAGGTGCGGTCTGGGGCAACACTTGATTTGCATTGAAAGTATCGGACAAAGTCTTGAGCCATGTCACCCAATGTAAGCCACTCATCGACATTTTGACGACCATGCTAGTCCAAAGCTGCCCCAGTTAGGCTTTTACTGAAATATGCCATCATCACGTCATCTTGCTCTCCAACAATCCTCATTGCTTTGCAATAGACCCTCAGGTGGGCTACCGGGTCTCCACGCCCGTCATACAAGTTAAATTTTGGTACTTTGAATCCTGCGGGCAGGCGGGCGTCATGTGGCACAATCAATTCTGTGCGAGTCATGCTACCCTGGCCTTCCACTCTTCGCTTGTCCCTTAAGGA
Organism: Nicotiana attenuata; assembly: GCF_001879085.1. NCBI lineage: Eukaryota > Viridiplantae > Streptophyta > Magnoliopsida > Solanales > Solanaceae > Nicotiana > Nicotiana attenuata. The sequence goes on along the minus strand of NW_017672449.1, from coordinate 39,949 downwards.
CAGTTCTATGCTTTTCAGCTTCCTGGGTGTCTCATCTCGTGCTTCCTTTCCTGTAACCTTTTCATTTCTAGCATGGAGCTCATCCCGGGAGCTCTTCTTGTATGAATCAAGGACCCTGTGGGCAACCTCTGGAGGGTGAAATTGGNCAGTTTGGTGGCTGGGTACAGCATGTTATCAAATATTAAAAGCTAAAATTTGAATTGTACTTCCCTTGTTCTCCAGGTGGGCTCCTGACTGCTGAAGCTTGAAAAGTATTCCCTTGTTCTCCAGGTGGGCTCCTGACTGCAACAAAACAAGCAAAGAAAATTTTCTGCCCCAGTTTGGTGACTGGGTACATCATGTTATCAAATATTCAAAGCTAAAATTGGAATTGTACTTCCCTTGTTCTCCAGGTGGGCTCCTGACTGCTGAAACTTGAAAAGCATTCCCTTGTTCTCCAGGTGGGCTCCTGATTGCTGAACTTGAAAAGTATTACCTTATTCTCCGGTGGGCTCCTGACTGCAACAAAAATAGACAAAAACAAAGAAAATTTTCTGCCCTAGTTTGGTAGCTGGGTACATGGGTAAGTGTTAAACTGAATTATTCTACCAACTATTATAAGAATTTGAAAGCTAAGTCCTATTATCCAGGGAGGTCCTGACAACTTCTAATAATTGTGAACCTAAGTTATATCTTCTAAAGGTATTACCCCCACTACATTTGTTGTCTAAAAGGTCTTAAACTACTCCCCATTATCCAGGTGGGTCCTGACAACTTCTAGTTAAAAGATAGTTTTAACCTAAGTTATATCTACTGAAGGTACGACTCCCACTATATCTTGTTATCTAAACAAACTTTAAAGCTACGTCCCATTATCCAGGAGGGTCCTGAAAAATCAAAACTCGAGTCTCATCTTAAGTGTGCCAATTCTACGGCTGAACAATATCTCGTTGCCTAAAGGAGGTGTTAAAACCGTGTCCCATCATTCAGGAGGGTCTTGACACTCCTAATTGAATCCTATCTTAGACAACCTATGTTCTTTGGGATACATTTGTGCTAAATTATGCTATTCATGATTGTTTTGAAAACCTAGTCCCATTTTCCAAGAGGGTCCTGAAAATTTCCCGTCATATCTGTTTTGGTGCTTGCTTTTCCCTAAGGAGGGTTTCTCCGAAACCAACGAAAACTTCCTGCCCCTGTTTCAATCAAAGAAAAATCTTGTCGGTTTTAAAAATGTGGTGGTTGGTTTGTGGCCTTGAACTCTGAGGGTGATTGCTCCTTTTCTTCCCATGATCGCTGATTCCATTTGAAGACCTTGCTTGTTTGGTGACTAACTACTTTCCTCTGTCATCTTTACCCTTGAAAATACCTCTTCTCCATTCAGACCCAACACCCTCTATCTGTTGCATTNTTGAATTGCACTTCCCTTGTTCTCCAGGTGGGCGCCTGACTGCTGAAACTTGAAAAGTATTCCCTTGTTCTCCAGGTGGGCTCCTGACTGCAACAAAATAATCAACAAAGAAAATTTCTGCCCCACTTTGGTAACTGGGTACAGCATGTTATCAAATATTAAAAATTAAAAGCTAAAATTGAATTGCACTTCCCTTGTTCTCCAGGTGGGCGCCTGACTGCTGAAACTTGAAAAGTATTCCCTTGTTCTCCAGGTGGGCTCCTGACTGCTGCAAAACAACAAAGAAAATTTTCTGTCCCAGTTTGGTGGCTGGGTACAGTATGTTATCAAATATAAAAAATTAAAAGCTAAAATTGAATTGCACTTCCCTTGTTCTCCAGGTGGGCGCCTGACTGCTGAAACTTGAAAAGTATTCCCTTGTTCTCCAGGTAGGCTCCTGACTGCAACAAAATAAACAACAAAGAAAATTTCTGCCCCAGTTTGGTAACTGGGTACAGCATGTTATCAAATATTAAAAATTAAAAGCTAAAATTGAGTTGCACTTCCCTTGCTCTCCAGGTGGGCGCCTGACTGCTGAAACTTGAAAAGTATTCCCTTGTTCTCCAAGTGGGCTCCTTACTGCAACAAAAATAAGCAACAAAGAAAATTTCTGCCCCTGTTTCAATCAAAGAAAAATCTTGTCAGTTTAAAAATGTGGTGGTTGGTTTGTGGCCTTGAACTTTGAGGGTGATTGCTCCTTTTCTTCCCATGATCGCTGATTCCATTTGAAGACCTTGCTTGTTTGGTGACTAACCACTTTCCTCTGTCATCTTTACCATTGCAAATACCTCTTCTCCATTTAGACCCAACACCCTCTATCTGTTGCATTGCTCATGAACTGGCATCTACCCAACCTTTGTGTCTCGCATGAATCCCAAAGCACGTCCATTACCCCCACTTTGTGTATACGCTGTTCTTTCTTGACTTAACCACTGGCTTCGGCCTTGAGGTCTGTTGGTCCTTCATTTTGATTTCCATTCGACGACCTTTCTCATTCCTTGACTAACCACTTCCTTTGTAAGCCTTGACCCGAAAAACACCTCTTCTCGTTCAGGCCCAATACCCTTTATCTGTTGCACCGCTCGTACCGACATTTACCAAACCTTTGTGTTTCACCTGGACTCCCAAGCATATTAATTGTTACCAACTCAGCGCGCATGTTGTTCTTTCCTGATTTGAATCAATGGCCTTGGCCTAGAGATCTATCTCCTTCACTTGCCATACTCCAACAATAACTTGATTTCTGCTTGGAATACCTCGCTTGTCACTGGTTCACCACCCTTTTGTCAATCTTTTCACAGAAAATACCTTTGATCCGTTCACCAAGCACCCTCCATCTTATTTCATTGTTCATGAATTGATACGTACCAAATCCTTGTATTATACACGAATCCCAAGGCATGTTAACTGTTACCAGCTCAGTGCGTTTGTTGTTCATTCCTGACTTAACGCTTTGATGTGTTCACCAGATCCCGTTTTGTTCAATTGGAAAGCTTGATGGCAGATTTTGAAGTCATTTCTCACTTGTTTTGACCACACAGACTCAAGAGGAGGAAGTAAATGAAACAAAAGGAACAGAGTGAAGGACAAAGGAAAGATATGATTCCTAACAAGAAAACTACGAAGTAGAAACCTATCAGGTGTGGATACCAACTCTAATGACCATGACATGCACCTGTAGATATTTTGTCAAGCAAAATCTGATGTTCAGCTCTTGTTGTACCTTTTCACCATGAAACTGGGCTTCGATGCTCCGCTTATCCAATCTGATTCACAATCCTTATTCGACTTGTAGTGCCCGAAGGGTTTTCACCATCAAGCCTCTCTCATTTCGTTCTTTCTCTCAACTTACAGTCGCCTCAAGGTGCCCGTGAAGGTTTTCACCAATAAGACTCTCTCATTTTTGATTTCTCTCAACTCACCTTATGGTGCCCGTGAGGGCATTTATCATCAAGACTCTCTCATTCTTCATTTCCCTTGTTTGGACCGGAGTGTTGCCCCTGATATGGTTCACCTCTACTCGTGTGACTCGGCATCTCTCGAAGATTGATCAGAAGGTCTTTCTTTGGACCGTAATGTAGGCTTTTGGACAGGGTTAGGAAGAAAAGGTATCAAAGGCTCAAAACAATTCAACATGGGCTCAAAATTACAACTTTCGGAATCAGATTTCTCACAACAACCACAACTTCCGCCCCAGTTTCTTTCTTGGGGACTTTTGGATTTTTATTTGGTGTGACTGAACCTCGGAGAGAGGCTGCCTACGTATCCTTTCGGAATCAAGTCAAACGTAGTTCAGGTCATAGAATTACTTCGTTGTTGCGGTCTTTCTTTTTCTCCCACTTTTCTTTTCTTTCTTTTCATTTCTTTCCTTTTGTTTCTCTTTTCTCTTCTTTTTTTTTCTTTTCTCTTCTTTTTTTCTCTTCTTTTTTCTTTGTTTTTTCCTTCTTTTCCTTTTCTTTTTCCTTTTCTCTTCTTTTCTCTTCTTTTTTCTTTTCTTTTCTTTTTCTTTTCTTTTTCCTTTTTCACTGTTTTTCTCTTGTTTCTCCATTTTATTTCCCCGCTCGGCTTACGAGTTTTATTATTGATTCCGAAAGAGGGGTATGCAAGAAAATAACCGAAGCTCAAAGGGGTAACAAAGGATAAAGTGTTTGGATAGCAGAACAAAATGCCTTCGTCATTCCAATCTCCAAAACATGCCAAGTACAAACTACACAATTAAACAAACATGGGGAAAACATACGTAACATCTTTTGATTGCACCAGAATTACTAACCATATCCACACATTTGCCTTCTACATTTGTCAATTACCTAGCACCATCGACCATGAACGGCCCCTGTAGACTTGGGGCAAACTTCCCTTTGGTTTTAAGCCGATGTGGCATGATGCATTTCAACAGTATTTCTTTATGTTCCGTCTACCCCAGTTTCACATAATTTGGGCTCGAAGAGATTTCAAAATCCCTCGACTGTCCTTACATCTTCAACATTGTCTTATTGCTTCTGACTTTTAAAACCAGGCTGAGAATTATGCGTGCATGTCATGTCACCAGAACCAGCATGAAAAGAATTGCAAAAGGAAAAAGGAACTAGATAAAATAACTAGAAATGGCAGGAAACAGAGAATTGAATTAGACTGACGGTGAAAGGGTTTAAACAACGAAACAAGCAAACTATACTAGAGTTACAACCCTTGAACCAACCTAAACAGCACTGACGAGACAAACAAGACAAAGTGAAAGGATAGAAGGGTTTGAGTCACAAGACAATATCCGGATTACAACCCTGAAATAACCCGGACAACAGAAATGACAACAACATAAACCACCAAAACTCCAAGAGATGGAGCGTCTTCCCAATTACCAAGCACGGCGTCTTAGCCACTGAATTTCACACCAAGATTGCTGGAATTTTCACAAGTCTTCATCACGTTGTTCTGAGCAAACTGCTTCTGGGATTCTTCTGCCGGCTCATTCTCACGATCAATCATACCCACCATATGCGTCTCATTGTGCACAGGGGATGGATCTTGGCCAGTGTTTGTTGCATCTGGATTTTGCACGACGATGTCGCCTGCATCAATAAGCTTTTGAATTGCATTCTTCAGATTCCAACATTTCTCTATGTCGTGCCCTAGGGCACCTGAGCAGTATTCGCACTGTTGAGAAGGATCGAACTTCTTTAGAGGAGGGTTCGGCACTTTTATCTGAATCGGCTTCAACATGTCCAGTGTCCTTAACCGCTGAAACAGACTGGCGTATGATTCTCCCAACGGAGTGAAGGCTTTTTTCTTTCGTAACCTCTCATTCTTAAATGCTGGATTGGGCCGAAAACCTGATCCGGGGTGTTTTTGGGGAACTCGCGGGGGTAGATGGGCATTATTTTGAGTTGGGTACTGTGATGTGCGACTTTGGGATTTCTGTAGAGAGAAGTAGCATCGGGGAAGGTCATCTAATGCACAAGGATAACCACGGAGACGATGTTGAGGCTGGAAGTGTTGATCAGGAAAACCTATCGGATCGTCTTTTCTGTTCCTCTTTCTTCCAACCAAGCTTACTGGTACGTTCTGAATGGCTTCCGAACAACTCACGATTTTGCCTGACTTGATTCCTTCTTCCACCAGCTCCCCCATTTTTAACACATCATTAAAAGGCTTTCCCAGGGCCGGGATCAGATGACTGTAGAAGGTGGGTCCCTGGGCCTGTAGAAAAAGCTTAACCATTTCTTCTTCGCTGATCGGGGGACTGACCCGAGCAGCTTGCTCCCTCCATCTGAGCACAAACTCATTAAAGCTTTCCTCCGGCCTCTTTTCCATCTTATATAGCGAGGTGCGGTCTGGGGCAACACTTGATTTGCATTGAAAGTATCGGACAAAGTCTTGAGCCATGTCGCCCAATGTAAGCCACTTCATCGACATTTTGACGACCATGCCAGTCCAAAGCTGCCCCAGTTAGGCTTTTACTGAAATATGCCATCATCACGTCATCTTGCTCTCCAACAATCCTCATTGCATTGCAATAGACCCTCAGGTGGGCTACCGGGTCTCCACGCCCATCATACAAGTTAAATTTTGGTACTTTGAATCCTACGGGCAGGCGGGCGTCATGTGGCACAATCAATTCTGTGCGAGTCATGCTACCCTGGCCTTCCACTCTTCGCTTGTCCCTTAAGGACAGTTCTATGCTTTTCAGCTTCCTGGGCGTCTCATCTCGTCCTTCCCTTCCTGTAACCTTTTCATTTCTAGCATGGAGCTCATCCCGGGAGCTCTTCTTGTATGAATCAAGGACCCTGTGGGCAACCTCCAGAGGGTGAAATTGGGCATTACGAGCTTTGAATGGGTGTTCATTATTTGGGGTAATGGAAATGACAGGAGGGCAATTTTGGGGAGAAGTGACTGAAGGATGAGCGATAGAGCTAGTAGGGTAGTTGGGACGAGTGTGATAAGCGGGTGTATCTGGAGAATATGGAGGATCATCTGGTATTGTGTTGGGAGTTTGGGTAAGGGTAGCGTCCAGGAAAATTGGTGGTGGCGGGGGTGGCGCCTTTCCAGTCATCCAGGCTCGATACATGTTTGTCATGTGTTGTCTCAGCCTCCGCACCTCTTCAACCAACCCATTATCCCGTTCCACCAACTGTTGTCGAGCACCGGTATCAACCAACTCAGTTCTCTTGTTGCTTGCCATTGCCTTTTGTCCTTGTGTTGTAAAGAAGAGTTACCATTTTCAAACCACAAACCAACCACCTTTCTGGAATGACATGACAAAATGAAACCATCACGTTAGCGTTAGGGCATTTAACATATTGGTACCCACACATTTGGGGAGTGGGTGCACTTAGGTAGTCAACAGTTCCTATTATGCTTTTGATCGGTCGCATGCGTCATCCCGGCCTTTTCATTTTCCTTTATTTGCCATTCCTTTCCTCTCATTCATCCCTCGTGTTTTCCATTGTTTGTTTCTTGCATTTCCCTCTTTTCTTTTTCTTTTCTCTCTTATTTTTCCCTCTTTTCTTTTTTCTTTTTCCTTGGTTTTTCCTTGTTCCTATTCGCTCCTTTCCTCAAAATTGTTTTTCTGCTCTTTTCTTTCCTTTGTTCCCTTTTTATTTTCTCCGGTTTGCTTTTGTTTGGTTTCCTATTTTCTTTTTGTTTTTCTTCCCCTCTTTTGTTTTTATTTCCTTTCTTGTTTTTCACCTCTTTCCCTTCATTCCTTTCTTGTTTCTCCCCTTTTCATTTAGTTATGGTCGAATCCTATGGAGATTGCCTACGTATCACGACCCCGCGTAAATCAGACCGACCGTAGTTCTTGCAACTTAAATGCAAAATAAAGAGATAATTTTTTGGGAATTTTCAATTTTTCCATTAATAAACGCCGATTACAAGAGATACTAGACTATTTGTTTTTCTTTTTCTCAAAAGGAAAATACAAAACAGACTCAAAAACAAAAATACAGACATCGATTAACTAGAAATACATCAAAGCTTCAAACCCTGGGGCCCGAAGGGCATCATTCGGCATCGCCGCGGGCCTGCGTGCAAGACCCCTTTGCAACTGCTCCAAATCATTCATGACCTGTCGAACAAATATCATCACTGAAGCAAAGGACGTGGTACGACCCATCCGTTCACCAGCCTGACACTTCATGACAATGTAGTTGGCAATGTTTCTGATTCTTTCCCTGATTTGGCCCTTTTCTTGGAGTAGTCGACTTATCTGTTGGGTACGAGCCTCTAGCACCTGAGAATCCTGGAAGTGAAGGTCTTGTAACAATTTAATTTCCTTTTCCATTTCGGCGATTAACCCATAGCATTGTTCCCTCTCGGCCTGAAATTATTTGTCCCGCCGAGCGGCCTTTTCTTCAAGAGTATTCATTTTCGTTTTCATGTTAGCAATGGTTCCCTCGTAGTTTCTCTTCATTTGTTGTACAAACTGGGCCCTTTCCTCACTCTTCTTTGCCCATTGTGCTCGAAGTCTCGCCATGTTCCCCTCGGATTCCTCCAATTCTTCCTGGCAGTCCAAGACTTGCTTCTTTAACCCTTTTATCAATCTCTCGTCGGATAGACTTCTTTCTCAATTCCTGGTATCTATTTTCATTTGTTGAATTTGGGCCCTGAGAGCTTCATTCTCCTGGGTCAATTTCTTTTTATCGCCTTCATCAGCTGCAGCTTGTAAGGTGTTTTCAAACCGGAGCTCCTGAACCTGTTTTTCCAATGCTCCTATTTGGGCCCTGTACTCCTTTTCTTTGGCTAACCAATCCCATTGCACCTGGACCTCGTTAGTGAATTGTTGTACGTGTGGCCTTTTGGCGGGTCTCTCAGGAATTTGAAATCTTTTACCAAACCAGACCAAGTATTTGGGATCTACCTCACCTCTGGCTCGGTCCTGTACTATAGTCTTGGGTTCAAGGTACCTGCACTCATTCCATATTTTTTGAATTTTGCCTTCAGGGAATGCAGCTTTCGGGCCTAACTCGATGACTTGCTCACTCAGGTCTTTATCGTTGTGCACTGTCTGGAATCTTCCAAATTGTCGCAAAACTCGGTAAGGAGCATAAGGATGTATGCTTCGAATACCCATCAAAAGAATATAAGAGACCTCTGCTGATGTGTATACAGCTTCAGTAGCAGGAAGCCATCCATAAGCCCATTCAACTTTATCTGCGGTCAGGGATCATAAGCATGACGACAAGGCCTCAGTACCCTCAGGGAACTCAATACCTGTCACCCGGGTCTCGAATTCTGCAATACAACTCAATCCAGTTAAACCGTAGTTCATATAGCCTGTGCGGTGACAGAGGTGTTCCTGTATCCACAATTGTAAGAGCAAATTGCAACCTTGAAAGAATTTCTCCCCTTCCCGACATTTGGTCAAAGCTCGATACATTTATGCTACAATCAGGGGAGCCACTGTGCTAGTAGGTTTTTTCATGGCAACATCTAGCATCCCTACCAGGTCAAGGTCTATGTGACCATCTTTTCTTGGACAAATTACCACTCCCAAAAAGGCTACCATGAAGGCTAATCCCCGTCGGGCTTCCCATTTGTCTTTATTTCCGGCATGTGTCAATCCTGTGTTGGGTTCCTCGAAACCTTTTGGGTTACCATACCGGTGATATAAGAAATACAATGTACAACACCCTTCCGCCAGATACAGATCTTGAATATCCCGGCTGATGTTCAACAAATCCAAGAACCTATGAAGGGTTACGGGTCGTGGGGCCAATGGGTATCTACCTCGGATGTTCCCGTTGAGACCGGCGTATCCGGCAATCTCTTCTAATGTAGGTGTGAGTTCAAAATCTGAAAACCGGAATACATTACGGGTCAGGTCCCAGAATGGTACCAATGCCTCAATAATATCTTTTCTTGGTTTGATGTTCAGCAAATCGACGAGACCACCCAAAACCTTGATCATGGTTTTCTGCTACCTTTCCCCAAGTCATTCCACCGCATATGGAGCTTTAAAGGGATCTCGCTCAGGACTGAGAAGGTTTCGATGTTACTTGAATTCATCCTGCACATTTATTTGGGGACTTTAATGATTTATTTTGAAAAATGGCTATTTGTGCAGAAATTCTTTATTTAGAAAACAGGACTTGGATTTGCAAATACAGCCTTTCAGCACTTCTGGGAGGAAGATTTTAAAGCTGTGCCCGCAAACCATGTAAAAATGACTCAGGGTGGCTGTTCTTGCAAAAACGGCCTTCCGGTGTCCTTTTAGGGACATTCGGCTTATTTTAGACAAGAATGGCATCACCCGACTTATTTATGACAAAAATTAAAATTTTGACATTTTTTGGCTATTTTTGCAAAAAGGGAGGTTGGACCCGATGAGGGTTGCCTACGTATCTCACATCCGGTGAGAATCAAACCGGCGTAGTTCGGGCAAATAAATCTAACTATTTTTTGAAAATAAGACTCTTTTGTTTTTGTTGGCAAATACACTATTTCTGAAAGCAAGATTCTTTTTTATATTTTCTTGTTCAGTGGCAAATAAACAAACTAATTTGAAAAATAAAACTTTTTTTTTTCTTTTCCATTGGTAAACAAAACAAACTAAAGAAAAACTACTTTTCTTCTTTTTCTTTCATTTTCTCAAAAATCCGGCAGCATTTCGGCACTACTTGGACATTGGTTTTTCTAGTAATTAATTCTCTACACTGCTATTTTCTCTTTTTTCTCTTTTTGTTTTTCCAAATTTTCCCAGATATTCAAAGCCGGTCAGCATGCGAGTCCAAAATAGATAAATGCACAAGTAGGATGCATCAGGATGGTCCATTATTCCGGGTACACCTGTCCTAGACAGACCCATCTCCTGTGTTGAGCCCCCTAAGTCAAATGCACATGATGCAAACAAGCGTCCTACTAGGGATCCGGCATGAGGTTATTGTTCTTCTAGGTTTAAACCCTAGGTTTATTGGTCTAGAACTGGCTTACCCGAGCGGACAACTCGGGCCGAGGGGGAGGCAGCGTACCGGGGATACAGAAGCTCCGCCGGCTTAGCAACTTATCCAAACCTCGTTCTAAATTGGGAAATACTCTAAACAGAAGAGAAGCTACACGAAGTGCACCCTTCTCCATGATATAGAAGACTCAGAAAGAGGAAGGGATTCGCGACAGTTTATACACAATTAACCAAATATCAAAGCGGTAAAACATTTAGCACATATAGCATAGAACATGTAGAAAAATCAGATAAAGCCAACTATAACAATTTAACTGAGCTCGAATTCTTGAACCCTGAACCAAAATTCAGGGTTCTTGTCCCCAGCAGAGTCGCCAGAGCTGTCACACCTCCTTTTTTCTTACACCCCCCGAAAGGGTATAATAAAGGGAGTTTTTCCAATTAAAGGACAATCGAAACGGGATTCGTTTATTAAGAGATTCAGAGTCGCCACTTGGGATATTTATGGTGTCCCAAGTCACCGGTTCGAATCCCAAATCGAGGAAAGGGTCTGACTCAGTTTAACAGTCGCGAACCAGAAATCCGAGTAAGGAATTCTGTTAACCTGGGAGAAGGGGTTAGGTACTCCCGATTTCCGTGGTTCTAGCACGGTCGCTCAACTGCTATATTTGGCTAAAGTCTGATTTTAATATATGTCATCCTATAGTGCAATTTTAAAAATTATTTAACCGCTTTTAGTTAAAAAAAATTCAAGAAAGTGAACGTCGTTTAAAAACGTGTTTTTGGATCACGTCACATGAAATGCACCTGTATCCTCGACACATTTTTATTCAACGTTTTGGGATTTGGATTTGGGTTGCATGAAATGCACACCCGTATTTAGGAAAGTAATATTATTAAAAAAAGCGCCTAAAGCGACTAGCGTGTTATTATCTTCGCGGGAGGCCACGAAAATTCGCTAAATGGCACGTCTCGAATTCTAAATATTTTAATGAAGTAATCAAAGAGGGCCACGCAATTTGTGATTTTATTTGGCGCGACACACCTCAATTTATTTTAAAAAGGCGTCCTAAAGATGAGTTACTATTAGCTATTAGGATACGTCTCTATTCCTAAAACCTAATTAGTCAAATTAACTAACATCAAGGTATTCAAGAAAAACTGGGCCCCAAGATCAAGTCCAAGCTCGAACAAGGACGCTCCCCATTACTGAAGAGACCCTTAGCTCGAGTATGCCACTTAACTTGAAAGGCCCAAAGTCCACCATTTAATTTTAACGCCATTAAATCCAAAAGTGATTCTGGCCTGCCACTACTTTGGGTCCGAAACCAACCTAGCCAAAAATGAGGCTCAATAGCCCCAATAACATCACAGGGGCGCAGGAATTAGATCTCATGGTTGGCCCTTTTTGGGCCTGAACGGAGGCCCCAAATCCCCACGAGGTGCCACTCGAAATGGGCCTCAAAGGTCATGCCTTCGATCCCAATCAACAACAGAATGCAACTCGAATTTTAAGAACACAATAACAAACAAATAAACGTCACACAATCTGAAAATGATATCAACCGTTACATCAATGATCAAGAGCATTGGTGGCTTGATTGAAACAATTAACCATATGCTCACAGTTTAGTCAAATTTATACATGAGCCCATGACTAATTTACTCGATTAACAAATTACTGAATTAAAGGAGTCCCTCAGCTACCTAATACCCACAGTTCTTATAATCACCCAAGACCCCTATACATGCATATGTGCCCAGAACCTACTTCACTTTAACAAACAATCCAAAACAATCCCAATCAGAAGGAAACTGCTACACAAGTTAACACATTCAAACTGACTATGGCATCCTTTGAAGAATGCATAAATTCAAGCTTTACAACTATAGAATAACTAGAAAGGAAATACACGCAGAACAGGTGAAATCCATGAATAGTGCCTTGTTTATTCCGTTTTCAAATCATGCTTCCAACTACATGTTTAAGTGAAATCCCTGAAGGTGAAATATACCTGGAAAATTAAAGCAAAACAAGAAGAAGTGATGATCAGCAAACGAGCAACAGCAAGAGTAGTGTCTCAGCAACAGGACCGACCCCAGGATGCTCAAGGAAATAGAACCACTTTGAACCAAATTGGATTCACAATCACAACATTGAAACCAGAGTACAATTGAATCTGAAACCAAACCCTTGGACAACAATTAAAACTCAACTCATTTTTACCCCTAGTTATTTGAAATTGCTATCAGAAATAGGACTTGAAGCACTTTCGAAGATCTTTTTTTTTCTAATGGAACAGTAGACCTGCCTCAACTTTCTGATATTTTTAGCTCTCTCCCTCTCTTCAGGTCTGCCTTGAAAGGCAAGTTTAGGATGCCTTTATAGGCAAGCAAAGTAGGGCATCCTTCAGATTTTAGTGTTTCCTTTTAGTCCCTTTTTAATTTTCTTCTTATCCAATTCACCCCTAAGTAAAAAACTCTAATTGATAAAATACCCCCTTTATCTCTCTTATCTCTTCACATGTGAACTCAACCTTATCCTCTAGAAGCTTCCCTCACAACAGAAATTATTCCCTACCCACCAATGACCAAAACACCCCTTGATACCCCTGTGTTTACTACAAGACACTACCCAACAATGGGCCAAAGTATGACCTGCTGAACCCAAACAAATCGAATGGGCTGCTTTTCAACAAACTAATCAGAGGCAGCCCAATCTCCAAGCAAACACCTAATTAACAGTTTTTATGAATTCTAAAATGGTTTTGCTCCGATTAACATCCTAAACGAATTAATAACTAATCGATTAGACTAACGAAACTGAATTAAGTTAATTACAAAACCAATTATAGCATTAACCTAATCTTAACAAGCTTAAGAACACCACCCGGGAAAATCCCAAAATCACACAGAGGTCAAGAAACAAGAAGAGACAGAAGAATAATAAAAATAAAATAAAAGTTAAAATAAAGCTGGAAAGAATAAAGGAAAATACCTATTAAAAACTAAGGAACCTGAAACCTTCAACTTTCGGATTTTTTGGCCAACTATGACAGTAATCATGCATTCTTAATAAGAATGCATGAATAATATCAAGGTGAGCCTCAAACCCTCGAAACAGACCCGAATTGCAACTTTTGGAATTAGGTTTCTGCCCTCGATCTAAGATTCGAGGGGTTCTGGGCATATTCAAAGGGAAATAGCAATGGATTAGGTGTGAGGGGGTCGTGGGGGTTGTGTGGTATTAATTTGAGAGTGATTGGAGATGGCGCCGCCACCGGAGGAAATGAGGGCGGCACTAGGGTTCGTGGTTGCGAATCAAGATTCAAAGAGTTTGGACAAGTTTTGAAGGAAGTTGGGTGGTGATTTGAGGTGAGGAGGCGAAGGCGGGGCTATGGTGCTAATTTCACGGTGATTGAACGCCGGCCGCCGCCGTAGGTAATTTCCGGCAAGCGGTGGTTCAGGGTGGAGTTGTCTCTAGGGTTCGAATAGAGAAGGGGGCGATGAGTGAAAGGGGGGGAGGGTAACGTTTGGACATATATATGTCAAGTGACCCTAGCTTCCAGACCGTTGGATCTGATTACCTCGACGACTGGGATTGAAAGTTATCAAAACGGGGTCGTTTTGAACCCCCCGGGGGGCTGGACCGGGTATGGGGACCGGATTTGGGCTGGAGCAGGGCAATTGGGCTGGGGAATTAGATTAACATTTGGCCCAAATGTGGGCATATCACTAAGCCTATATTTTCTTTTAAATTGTTTTCTTTTCTTTTCCCTTTTTATTTCTTTTATTTGTTTTCATTTTGTATTTTTGTGTTTTTCTATCTTTATTAGAAATGCAAAATCAAAGACCTAATTTATTTCCAAAATTAAACTAATTAATTCCTAAAAATCTATTAAATCCTATTTAAAAGCAAACCCATGACAAATTCAACATTTAACAAAAAATGGACTATTTTTGTTATTTTCTTTATATTTTGTTCTAAAAATAACTTAACCCCTAATTAATCTTAAAATATGAAATTAAATCCTAAATGCAAATGCCAAATGTATTTTTTTTTGTATTTTTCATATGAATTAAAAAACACCAATAAAATGCAACAATTATCAGAACATAATACAAAAATTCACAAAAATTGTAAAAATAATAAAGAAATTATTTTTTTTGAATTTTGGGAATAATTCATATAGGGCAAAAATCACGTGCTCACAATTATGTGATCTTCCGGGTCCGTAGTACCATCATATATTTTCAAGTATGGTGGCATTTTGAAGGTTTTTGGGATGGAGTGGGGGGATGCCCTTTCACTGTATGGTTGCTCGATGAATCGGCCGACATCCCGTTTTGGTAGCAACTTCAGAGCGCCCGGTATTTTATCGACCCTTTCTTGATGCTCCTTCATTTGATCACGGAGCATTTTGTTCTCATTTTCCATTTCTTCCATTTTCTTTAAGATGGTTGCAAGTGCATCGTTACCTGTATCGACGGCAATATGAGTGTTGCCTTTGCGTGGAGTTTCTAGCCCACTGGCGATAGTTGCGATGTCTGCATGTATTGTGTCTCCGATATCCCTTTGAACAGGTTTGTCGAGTATGTTACTCAGAGTGTTTGTCAACCACTCTTCCAACAGCATTTTCACAGCTGGTGGTTCTTCTCCTGCTACAGATGTTGAGGTTCCCCTCTCGCGTGAGGCAGTCACACTTTCATGCGGGGGGGGAGGGGTGAGGTATCTCCCTCAGGTGTAGCGCTTGGTGTTGCATTTTTGTTATCTTCCCTACGGGCTTCGTTGATGGAATCCAGAAGGTTGTTCGTGACACCTACTATTGCCTTTAATCTTGCATCCCCCTTTCCTGCCATTTTCGATTTTTGCAAGGCAGAGAAGAGGTGATTATCCTTTTCAAGGATCTAGATGAAACTAAAATCTTAGCTAAAGAAATCCCCACAGACGGCGCCAAGTTGTTCGACCAAAAAGTTATCGAAACCTTTTTGATTAAATCAATTAGAGAAGATGAAGAGGTAAATCTCAGCTAAGAATAATGAAATCTAGATTGAAAGATATAAAGGATGAGCGCAATGGATAATGTTTCTTAAAACCACGAAATTGAACGATTAAGCATTGATATGGTAACTTTGAATGTGGGAAGATATTGTAATGAATGTTCTTTCTTTTTCCCCAAGTGTCCAAGAAAAGATCCCCCTTTACAGAGCCTTCTCGTCCTATTTATAAGAGACACTCCCCTCCTGAACCCTAAAAGATATAACAAAAAAGAATATTCCAAAGTATATTCTGACGGCCTTGTGCTGCACCTACATTACTATCAATGTCGTACGTTCTCCGGCCGCTACCAATCATCGCCTTCCTCAACGGCCAAAGGACGCCGTATCGTGAGGGTCCCGTCCCTCGTCAGTGGCCGTGGTCGTCCAAATTTGGACCCATACAGGTACTATTTAATATCACATAAGAAGGCACAGAATGCCCCTCGAGACTAACAAGAAGTTGTGACGAACTTTATGTTTATAAAATAATAGCTATGGTTTATTATATGTTGTAAACTAAATTGATGAGATTCTAATATTAGAGACGTCTCTTTTGGTAATAGTGAAACAAAACACACAAGGTTTAGAAGCATTATAATATTTTTTTTACGTTTCAATTAACAAATTGCTATTGCAGTATTGGCGTGTAGCATGTGTTTAGGTTGAAAACAAATTGCTTTTGCAGTCTCGTTCAATTTTATACTTCACCTTTTTTAGTCTGGTAAAAGAAATACACACTGTATTGGACAAAATTATATTTATATATAAAGGTGACGTGTCAAGACACGTGGATTAGTCAAATGGTCAAAGAATCGCAATTAACCACGAATCAAGAGTTATAACAGATACGAACAAGGAAAGAGGAAGAGGCACGGGACATCAGACAAGTAACACGGCGCCCGTACCTATTTAAGTCATTTATATCCAAGAATCAGAAGGAATGAATCTGACAGCATACGAGGGTCCAAATACAATATTTGATAAGCATTAAATACTAAAAACGTTAGAGAATCTGTCTCAAATGTAATGATTATGTAACGTAGCATTCAATATCATTTATTGCCCATAATAACCTTATTATGACCAAAGCAAGGCACTTACATCTAAGATAGCTATAAAAGGAGAAGACTGAACAATTGTAGACACACGAAAAAAAATCATCTAAATATACTTTGGTTTACTTGCTTTATTCAATTATATTCTGGCTATTCAAATTATTCTCTTTTATATATTATTGCGATTATCAGTAACCCGTGTTCTTCTAAGCTTTAGTCAAAATTCTATTTTTTGGTTAAACAAATTGGTTCCGTTACCGGAAATCTGATAATCCATTTTATTTTAGCTTAACTTCCCTTGTTGCGTCAACCATGTCGAACAACAATGATAACATTCAGGGAAACCAAGAAAATCAAACAACCCAGCAACTTCAGGGAGATCCACAGACCAACAACGTACTGATTACTTCTCCACAAGGCTCTCTACGGCGATCTCGTGAAGGCACTCCTGATGGGTCTCATACAGATGGACAAGCTCAATTCGAGAATGTTGAAACTATGGATGAGGCTTTACAAAAACTTATTGCCTCTCAAGTCAATAAAGCTCTTCAGGCTTTTGTTAGTCAATTACCTGCTGCACCACCTACACCCACACCAAATAACAACACTCTAGAGAACCCTCGTTCCGGACTCGTTAATTCAGGTAGTGGTGGAACCCCCAGTGAATCACAGGAGGGAGAACCAGGTAATTTAGTTAATTCTAATTTACAGAATTTAGTACTAACATTGCAGAAATAACTCAAGGAGCAAAATGATCGCATAGAGCAAATACCCGGGGTGCCACCAAGGATCAAAGGGGTAGATATGGATAAATATTCACAACAATCTTGGAAGCCAAGTGCTGCCCCCTTCCAATCCCAAAGAAATTCGAAATGCCTGAGATGCCAAAATACGATGGAACAACAGACCCCGAGACCACGTGACTGCGTTCACAACAGGCGTAAAAGGCAATGATTTGACTAAGCAGGAGATCGAATCTGTATTAGTCAAAAAATTTGGTGAAACACTCACTAGAGGTGCACTAACATGGTATTCTCTTTTACCCGAAAATTCTATAAATTCTTTTGCTGAGCTTGCAGACTCTTTCATCAAAGCACACTCTGGAGCCCAAAAAGTCAAAAAAAGAATGGAAGATATTTTCAAGATCAAACAAGGGGACTCAGAATTGCTTAGGGAATTTGTGGACAGATCTCAGCGTGAAAGAATGACATTGCCACGTGTACCGGATAACTGGGCAGCTATAGCATTCACGAGCAATTTGAATGCAAAAAGCTCAGAAGCTATGAGGCAACTCAAGGAAAGCCTTCGAGAATTCCCAGCTACAACATGGAATGATGTTTACAATCGTTATAGCACAAAATTGAGGATTGAAGAAGATATTATTTCACGACATCAAAAAGAAGAAAATGTAAGCTCAAGACGGGCTGAAAACAAAAAAAGGTCAGGTAAAAACAGGGACGATCCATACATGGGACCTGCGGGAAGAGACTCACGGTCAAAACAAGATAATCAGAGGTACGATCACAGATCAAGGAATAGAGAGTCAGGCTCATCATCAAGATTTGGGAGTGACCGAAGCGCACGTGAGCCACAAGACAATGATAGAGGTCTAAAGGCAAGGTTTGGCGGTTATCAGTTCAACGTGAGCACTTCTGAACTCGTGGCTGTCTTAAAAAGCATGGGAGATAAGGTACGTGGCCCAAGGAAATGAGATCAAATCCAAACAGACGAAACCCTGATCATTGGTGCGAATTTCATAATGATCATGGGCATAAAACAACAGATTGCAGGTTTTTGCAGGGTGAAGTTGATCATTTGTTAAAACAAGGATATCTCACTGAGTTATTTAGTGAGAAAGGTAAACAAGCATACATGAAGAACAGGCAGGAGCCTCCAAAACCACCTTCTCCCAAGAGAACTGTCAACGTTATAAGTGGGGATGAAGAGATCAACGGCGTATCATGTAAAAAGGTTTCTAAAGTAACAATTACCCACGGGAAGCGGCCTCGACATGTCTTGGAGGAAGAAAATATTACGTTCGTTGATGCAGATACCGAGGGTTTATTAACTCCACATAACGACGCACTGGTAATATCTTTACTTGTACATGGCACTAACGTGAAATGAGTTTTAATTGATCCAGGTAGTTCCGTGAACATTATTTTGATAAGAGTATTACGTGAGATGAAAGCTGAAGAAAAGGTAATACCAAAGGCACATACTCTATCTGGGTTTGATAATTCCAGCATCGTTACGAAAGGAGAGGTAACGCTCACCATATTTGCTGAAGGAGTCGTCAAAGATACAAAGTTCCAGGTAATAGACATGGAGATGGCTTACAATATGATTCTTGGGAGACCATGGATCCACAAAATAGACGTTGTTCCTTCAACCTTGCATCAAGTCATTATATTCCAGCGCCATGGGGAATATGTCAAATCAGGGGAAATCAACAGACATCTAGGAACATCAACTCCATGGAAGATTCAAGTACGAAGGGTGAAGAAAAATAGCAATTACAGAAGTCAGTTGAGGATAACATAGCGTTAACCTCAACTGAACAAGAACAAACAGATGTAGATTCAAGGCCCGATTCCATTCAAGTACCATAGGAAAATGAAAACATCAAAACGATGATAGAAGAGCTGTGGTTTTGTTTATACACTGGCAGGAGAGAAAAGTGTATATAGGAGCCAATCTTAGCCCGGAGGTGAAGCGTAAGTTAATTGAATTTTTAAAAGCTAACACAGACTGTTTTGCTTGGTCCCATACTGACATGACAGGGATACCACCGGAGGTAATGACTTATAAACTAAATGAAGATCCCTTATATCCTCCAGTCAAGCAAAAGAAAAGAAAGCAAGGAACTTTCAAGAATCAGGTGATTCAAGAAGAAGTCCAAAAATTGCTAAAAATTGGCTCTATTCGTGAGGTAAAGTATCCTAACTGGTTAGCCAACACTGTTGTAGTTCCAAAGAAGAACGGTAAGTGGCGGGTTTGCGTAGATTACACAGATCTTAATAAAGCCTTCCCTAAAAATTCTTTTCCACTGCCACACATAGATCAATTGATTGATGCAACTGCAGGTCATGAACTATTAAGTTTTTTAGATGCATATTCAGGGTATAATCAGATTAAAATGAATCCAGGAGATGAAGAAAAAACTTCCTTCATAACAGACAGGGGGACTTACTGTTATAAAGTAATGCCCTTTGGTCTAAAGAATGCAGGCGCAACGTATTAGAGGTTAGTTACCAAAATGTTTCGAGAGCATTTAGGTAAGACTATGGAGGTATACATAGATGACATGCTTGTTAAAACTCAGTATTCAAAAGATCATATATCGCACCTGTCTGAAACGTTTAAGATTTTGCGAAAATTTAATATGAAGTTAAACCCCGAAAAATGTGCATTTGGTGTTGCATCAGGTAAATTCTTGGGTTTTCTTGTTTCTAACCGTGGTATTGAGGTGAATCCTGCACAGATTAAGGCCATTGAGGAAATCCCTGATATACTTTCGAGCAAGAAAGAAGTTCAAAGATTAACAGGGATGATTGCAGCCTTGGGAAGATTCATTTCTAAATCATCAGAGAGATGTTTTAAATTCTTTTCAGCCCTTAAAAAGCAGGATCATTTCGAATGGAATGAGGAATGTCAACAGGCACTCAGGAATTTGCAAGTATACTTATCAAATCCATCGTTGCTAGCAAAACTAAAGGCTGGGGAAAGATTGCTCATTTACCTTGCTGTTTCAGAAGTAGCGGTAAGTACGGTTTTGGTTCGAGAAGAACAAGGTAAACAATCCCCTATCTATTATGTTAGTAAATCTTTGTTAGATGCGGAAATGCGGTATCCTCAATTGGAAAAGCTTGCACTCGCATTAATCATGGCATCTAGGAAATTAAGGCCTTACTTTCAGTGTCATCCTATTGCTGTAGTAACTGCCTACCCTTTGCGTAATATATTACATAAGCATGAATTATATGGCAGGTTGGCTAAGTGGGCAATAGAGTTAAGTGAATACGAAATCACGTACCAACCTAGAACTGCTATAAAATCACAAGTGTTAGCTGATTTCGTGGCTGATTTCAGCCATGGGATGCAATTAGAAGCAGAAAAAGAATTACAGGTGCTCAATAGAGCTAATCCAGGAACTTGGACTTTATTCGTTGATGGTTCATCTAACGTAAATGGTGCAGGTTTAGGGATTGTTTTAGTACCACCTACGGGTGAAACCATTCGACAAGCTATCAAATGTCATTCTAACTAACAATGAGGCAGGGTATGAGGCTATGATTGCAGGTTTAGAATTGGCACGAGAACTTGGCATAAATCAGATTATAATCAAAAGCGATTCACAACTAGTGGTTAATCAAATGCTGGGGACTTATACATCCAAGGAAGCAAGGATGCAGCAATATTTAGAAAAGGTACGGGAATTAATAAAGCAGTTTCAAACCTGGAAAGTTATGCAAGTACCAAGGGATAAAAATCTCGAGGCAGATGCCTTAGCTAATCTCGCATCTGCAGCTGATGTAGCAAGTGATGCAAACATCTCAGTTATTCATTTATTTCATTCAGTTCTCGACCCTGACAAGAATGAGGTAAATTTTAATAATTTAACTTGCGATTGGAGGAACGAGATTGTTGCTTTTTTGTAGTATGGAATCGTCCCTGATGACAAGAAAAAAGCCCATGCACTTCGAAAAAAGGCAGCTCGCTACTGTTTAAATCAAGGCAACATATATCGTAAAATGTTTGGTGGCCCCTTAGCTAGATGCGTCGGACCTTCTCAAACAGAGTATGTAATGAGGGAAATACACGATGGGCATTGTGGAAATCACGTCGGAGGAAGATCATTGGTAATAACCTTAATCAGGGCAGGTTACTACTGGCCAAAAATGGAAGAAGAAGCGGAAAGTTTCGTGGCCAAATGTGATAAATGTCAAAGGTACGGTAACAACATGCATAAACCCGCGGAATTATTACATCCGGTCATCGCACCATGGCCATTCATGAAATGGGGAATGGATATCGTGGGTCCATTACCACGAGCAAAAGGACAGGTTAAATTTCTGCTCGTACTTACTGATTATTTTACTAAATGGGTAGAGGCAGGAGCCTTCAAACAGGTACGAGAAAAGCAAGTCAAAGATTTTATTTGGCGAAACATCATATGCCGATTTGGCGTACCAAAGGAGATCGTATGCGATAATGGTCCTCAGTTTATAGGAGCTCAAATCACAGAATTTTTTCAAAGTTGGCAAATTAAAAGGATTACGTCCACACCTTATCATCCGGTAGGTAATGGTCAAGCAGAGTCAACAAATAAGGTTATTGTCAATAATTTAAAGAAGCGTTTGGAAGAATCAAAAGGAAATTGGCCAAAGGTGCTACCTGGTATTTTATGGGCGTATCGCACAACAAAGAAAACGAGCACAGGGGAAACACCATTTTCATTGGTTTACGGAGCCGAGGCTTTAATTCCAGTTAAGATAGGAGAACCAAGCACACGGTTCACACAAGCGACACAAGAATCTAATGATGAGGAGATGCGGGTCAATCTAGATTTACTTGAAGGAAGGAGAGAAGCTGCATTAATAAGAATGGCAGCACAAAAACAAGTCATAGAACGATATTACAACAGAAAAGCACGCCTCAGATTCTTTAAAGTTGGGGACTTCGTGCTTAAAAAGGTTTTTCAATCTACAAAGGCAGCCAACACGGGTAAATTGAGTCCAACTTGGGAAGGACCCTATAGAGTTCGTGATATTGCAGGCAAGGGAGCATATGAATTGGAGACAATGGATGGCAAGGTACTACCTTCACATTGGAATGCTGTTCATTTGAAGAGATATTACGTCTAAGGAATACCCACGGTCAGGTATCACCATTTTGCATTTAATTTTTTTTGAATTGTTAAAATTTTACTAACGATTTTAGATGATAGGCAAAAATCTAGCCCGTACTAAATGATGAGTCACGACCTGTAAGGCACCCGGAATAAACTAAAATTCCTGGCCTAGGGTTACAATTATTCTGATAGAAATATAAACGGGTTAGGCAGTCTTCATCTAAAATCGCACCTTCGAGTCCCGTATGTTTTTCCTTTTCAGGAAAAGGACCAAAAGAGAGAAACAATCAAGTGCTCGAGGCTTCATACTTCAACGCTCAAACACTTGGGGGACTACATAATACACACGAGTCTGTGTTATAAAAAAGGCAAAGAAGATTGAGGAGAAATCAAGCCTGAAAAAGTCAAGTGCAGAGTAAAAGTTACAAAGTCACGAGCCAAGGCCAAAGAAAACCCTACTGTAGTTAGGGTAAAAGTCATGTACTAAAACGAGTTATAAAGAAAAACCTCGTATTTTTATTATTCTGAAACGGGTTATGAAGAAAAACCTCGTGTTTGTAATCTAATTATAAATCTGTTACAAGAAAAATAGTTACGAGAAAGTTATAGATGTAATTCAAATACATGTAAAGAATTCTTCAAAACTAGACAAAGTTCAAATAAAAACTTGTCAATGTTATTACAAAAGAAACATTTGTGTTCCTATTTCTTTATCGTATGTTAACACCATTATGAAGTTGAGACGTCTTCTTCATTAAGTGTCGAAATATAAAAGGACCCTCTTTTATAAAACTCATGTTTACTTTAGCTATTCATGAAGTTAACAAAATCATTTTCTAAAGAACAAAAATGCAGATTATTCTATAAGTCCTTAGAAATAAAGACAAGAATAAAATAAATAGAAGTTTAAGATAATAACACAGAAAACTTCTTAAATACTTAAGACTAAGTACGAACTTAGTCATAAAACCATGAAATTGTTTATACAAACTGCCCCATAAAAGACTTGGAGACTTGTGTTCCAAAACCAACCCTCAAATGAAGCTAAGGGTTTCTAACACAACTTTCCAAAGTGGTGCCTGCAAAAAAGAAGGAATTCAACACTATGTAAATTTTTCACTAAGAAGATGTGGGAACTGAAGAAGATGCATTAACAGCAACGAGCTCAACTTGGATAGGAGCATCAACGGTTGCGGGTTGATCTTGATTCACAGCAACAGGCTCAACTTGAGCAAGAGCATCAGTAGATGTGGTTTCAACCTGGCTTGTGGCGGTAGGTTCGATTGGGCTTGAAGAAGATGTGATACCCGTATGAGCTTCAACCACGGGAGCTTCAATCACGGGAGAAGGAAAGTCCTGTGTTTGCTGAGCTTGTTCAATGGTTTCATTAACCTTAGCTAATTCTGACTCCAGGTCGAAGTTTTCTTGACCAGCTTCAATTAGGGTATCACGACGTGAATTCAAAAAAGCCCCTAAACTTCCTCAAACATCAAAATTTTTTCTTCAAGGATCTCATAATCCTTTTCCCAAGCAGCCACCTCATTCTTGAGCTCTTCATTTTCGGCCAAGGCGGAGTTACAAGAAGCTTGAAGAGAAACATGAGAGCTCTCTAAAGCACGTACCTTATCAGCAGAAACTCGAAGCTCTTCTTGTGCTTGAGTTAAGTTTTGCACGAGCTTTCCAGCATAAACTTCTTTTTGATTCAGCAGAGCCTTCAACGCCCTGTTCTCTTCGCTAGCCTTAGACAGCTGTTCTGAAAAAGAGGATTCAAGGCGTTCTATTTCTTTTTCTGCTTGGTTCAAGGAAGTCTTGGTAACCACTAGCTCCGAAGTTAATGCTCGCACTTGCTGCTCTAAGGTACTCTTGCTCTCTTGTAAATCCTCCATGTCTATTTGAGCACTGTCAAATTGTTCCTTCCAATTGATTGCTTCCAACTGAGAATCACGTGCAACCTTCTCTGAATCACGAGCTACCTTCTCCAAGAGAGAGATTCTGTTCATCAACTCAGTGCCGATAAGAGTGGCCTATGAAAAAAGAAAGGGAAATAAGAATCTCGAAGATATAAATTTTTACAAAGTAAAGAAGAGAAAGAAGGAAAATACCTTCAAAGTGGCATGCACTATGTCATTCATTAAAGTCAGGCTACTATGGCTCGCCAGTTTTGCTTTCTTGACTGGGCCAATTAAAGGCTCGAGCCAAACGTCAGCTTGACCTGACTTCCTTAAGAGGCTGCTATCAGCAGGAACTTCAATAGTTACTGTCACGAGCCAAACTCCGCTCTGGTCGTGATGGCGCCTCTCGTGTAGACAAGGCCAGCCAATCAACCCATATCGCCTTTTCAAAAAAAATAATTAAACATTAATAAACAGTTAAAAATATGCTTTAATGACATAATTAGCGGAAGTACAATCCGACACAGCCCAAATCGGGGTGTCACAAGTCACGAGCATCTATTAGAGTGTGAATACAGTTCTACAAGGTCTAAAAATTTCACGGAACAGGAATAAAGAACATAAGAAAGAGAAGCAGTGCTGCGAACGCCCGCAGTCACCTCGCTAAACTCCTATAGCTGTGCCTCCAATCAGCCAAAACCCGCCACCGGGTGAATAAATACCTGCATCTGCACACGAGGTGCAGAGAGTAAAGTGAGTACTCTAACTCAGTGAGTAATAAAGGTAAATAACAACTGAGCAATAAGAAATCACGTAAAGCAACCAACATGCTGTATAGAAGCAGTGTACAATCCTTTGAGAAAGTAGTGAAGCTGTGAAATCCTTAGAAATATCTTGGCTCAGTTTAAATCTCTTTTGAAAATGATCTTTTCAACAGTTACGAAATGATTTCAAAACAGTTAGTGCCGATAAGCACAAAAGATCCACCCCTCGAGCACAAATACCACAGTATAACAGGTAAAAAGGCAAGTACATATGCAAGATGAGCACATAAAGTTCGCCCCTCGGGCAATATCTCAAAACAGTACCAGCCCCTCGGGCTCACTCTCAGAAGACTCTCAGATCACTCTCAGAATAGTATCATATAGTAACTGCTGCGGCGTGCAGCCCGATCCACATCTCGCTGCGGCGTGCAACCCGATCCATATATTGCTGCGGCGTGCAGCCCGATCCATATAGCGTCGACGTCGCTCACTAGGGGTGTGCAAACTCCGGGAGGGGCCCCTTACGGCCCAAGCACAATATCAAGCCACCTCGTGGCATCATCACTCGGCACTCGGCCTCACATCACTCAAGCCACCTCGTGGCATATAAATGTATCTCAGGCCCTTGGCCTCATATCACTCAGCATATCCTCACATATGCCCTCGGCCTCACTCAATCCGAAAATCATCACAAGCCCCTCGGGCATTAGTAAAACAGTAGTTCTCCGCCCAAAACATCATTTTAGAAATATTATTTGAGTTGCAAATCTGAGAAAAAGTGGTTGAGTTTGTAAAACAGTAAATATCAACAGGACTGAGTTTAAGTAATAAGTCAAAACAGTGAGGAAACAATGATAAAAATCCCCGAAGGGTTCAAATAATTGGCACGAAACCCAAATATGGCAATCAACCCAAATCATGATGATAACAACTAAGTTTCAGTCAAATATGCGGTATAATTATCAATCGGGACGGACCAAGTCACAATCCCCAGTAGTAAAGGACCCCACGCTCATCATCCAGCGTGTGTCTCACCTCAATATAGCACTACGATGTGCAATCCGGGGTTTCAAACCCTCAGAATATCATTTACAATCATTACTCACCTCGATCCGGTTCAAACTCTAGCCCGCGATGCCTCGCCCGCACGAATCGACCTCCGAATGCTCCAAATCTAGCCACAATCAGTACATAATCATTAAAATATGAAGGGAGCGAAGCCGCTCGAAAATATCCAATTTAACATCAAAATCCCGAAATTGCTCAAACTCGGCCCCCGGGCCCACGCTTCGGAATTCGACGAAACTCACAAAATCCAACA